>NW_027397065.1:63828607-64121691 GCF_003265705.2 Callorhinus ursinus | reverse complement strand
ACACCATTTGTTGAAGAGACTGTCTTTTTGCCATTGGACATTCTTTCCTGCTTTGTCAAAGATTAGGTGACCACAGAGTTGAGGGTCCATTTCTGGGCTCTCTATTCTGTTCCACTGATCTATGTGTGTTTTTGTGCCAGTACCATACTGTCTTGATGATGACAGCTCATTTTTCTTTGATGGTTGAGTGTATTCCATTGTAAATATATACCATATCTTCTTTATCTATTCATCTGTTGATGGACATCTGGGCTCTTTCCATAGTTTGGCTATTGTGGACATTGCTGCTATAAACATTAGAGTGCAGGTGCCCCTTCAGATCACTACAATTGTACCTTCAGAGTAAAGACCTACTAGTGCAATTGCTGGGTCGAGGGTAGCTCTATTTTCAACTTTTTGAGGAACCTCCATACTCTTCTCCAGAGTGGCTGCACCAGACTGCATTCCCACCAACAGTGTAGGAGGGTTCCCCTTTCTCTGCATCCTCGCCAATATCTGCCACTCCCTGACTTGTTAATTTTAGCCATTCTGACCAGTGTGAGGTGATATCTCATTGTGGTTTTGATTTGTATTCCCCTGATGCCGAGTGATGTTAAGCATCGACAGAATGGGAGAAGATATTTGCAAATGTCTTATCAGATAAAGGACTAGCATCCAAAATCTATGAAGAACTTATCAAACTCAACACCCAAAGAACAAATGATCCAATCAAGAAATGGGCAGACGGGGTGCCTGGGTGGCTCAGTTGGTTAAGCCACTGCCTTCGGCTCAGGTCATGATCCTGGAGTCCCGGGATCGAGTCCCGCATCGGGCTCCCTGCTCGGCTGGGAGTCTGCTTCTCCCTCTGACCTTCTCCCCTCTCATGTGCTCTCTCTCTCATTCTTTCTCTCAAATAAATAAAATCTAAAAAAAAAAAAAAGAAAAGAAAAAAAAAAAAAAGAAATGGGCAGACGACATGAACAGACATTTCTCCAAACAAGACATACAAATGGTCAACAGACATATAAAAATGTTTTTTTTTAAAAACACCTAGAGATTGGGTGCTTGGATGGCTCAGTTGGTTGAGCAACTGCCTTCGGCTCAGGTCATGATCCTGGAGTTCCTGGATCAAGTCCCACGTCGGGCTCCCTGCTCAGCGGGGAGTCTGCTTCTCCCTCTGACTCTCCCCACCTCGTGTGCTCTCTCTCTCTCTCTCTCAAATAAATAAATAAAATCTTTAAAAAAAAAAAAAACACCTAGAGATAACCCCTCTTCATCAAGTGGATCCCAGATGAGTCTTGAGAGACCTCATATCAGTGTGTTTAACTCCATGCAAAGCTCTAAGAGTTTCTGTTTTATCAAAGACTGCCAAGGAAAGGTTCACAGAATTGGTTCACAAAAATGAAGAGGCCCATGATAGTTACATAACCAAGGCAAAAAGCCCAAGAATTGTAAATTCAGGTTAAGAGTTAATGTGTTCAACATTTCATAAATATTACGCTCTTGGGCGCCTGGGTGGCTCAGTTGGTTAGATGACTGCCTTCGGCTCAGGTCATGATCCTGGAGTCCTGGGATCGAGTCCCGCATCGGGCTCCCTGCTCAGCAGGGAGTCTGCTTCTCCCTCTGACCCTCTTCCCTCTCGTGCTCTCTATCTCTCATTCTCTCTCTCTCAAATAAATAAAATCATTAAAAAATAAATAAATAAATATTACGCTTTTTTTTTTTAAGATTTATTCATTTTCATTGGGGAGGGGCAGAGGGAAAGGGAGAGAATCTCGAGCAGACTGCCCACCAAGTGTAGAGCCTGCCATAGGGCTTGACCCCATGGCCCTGAGGTCACAAACTGAGCCAAAACCAAGCGTTGGATGCTTACCCAACTGAGCCACCTAGGTACCCCATGCTCTCTTTTAACTTTTGGTTTTAGGCAATTGTAAACATACTAATTTAGATACAAGACTAAATAAATTATCTCAGATAATCATTCACCAACTTCAAATTAATAAAAGCCAAATAAAAAGATTAGCCAAATGAACTGACCTTCATAGTCTGATAGGTATATTTCCATTTCCTCTTGGTTAAATGTTTCTACTTCTAAAAGATCCTCATCAATATCTATAAATTCTTTTTCAGTATCATCAGTAACAGAAATAATCTCATCTTTGGTTTCTTTTATTTCAAGACTGTATGCTTCAGTTGGCATTCTACTGACAAAAACAGAATTATAACTCATTCTTAGAAACAAAAAGCTTGCTTTCAATTGATTCCGTTTACTGAAAAGGAACATTAGGTTTCATATTTATAGTGTTCTGTTTTTTAACCATGTCTGGTCCATAGTAGAAGCTCAATAAAAGGCTGTTCAATGAATGACTAAACAACCCCATTTTTATTTACTCAAATAACTGGAATAATTTCAACCTATGAAATCTGCCATTCTCAGAAAGGAATCTTCCTGCTATTAAAGGGTCAACCTTGTTATTCAAAGATATATTACTTCATATGTAAAAATGGATGAAATGATTAGCTTAACTTCCTCTGACACAGGAAATTAATTAATATAGTAAGAGAGGATCTCTCAGAATGAGAATTAGCTCCTCTCTCAGAAGATATAAGCTAGACCATCAGGGAAGAAACATATTTTGCAATTAATTGTTAAAGCACTTCAGAAAGTACTCACTTCCTCCTTCTCCAAAGCTCAAAGAAATACTCATTCCTTTACTTTTCAAGGGTTCGATTCTTGCCGCTAAGCCCAAACACCATCAAACAGGTATCATCCACTGAAAAGGAATGTATACTCAAAAACTTACTTCAAGATACTTTGATGAGATTCATTTTGATCATTTCTTTCCTCAGTCCCACCTTGAGTGGATACTATGAAAGAACATCCAGCATCTGTTTTGCAATCACTTTCAATGTTTGGTCCACTCTGAGTCTGAGAGTAATGATTCTCTAGCACCTAAAAACAAACGATTTACATTAGTTAGCATTCACAATCGAATCCCATACTTTTCATTATGTTTTTAGATTATTAATATTTTCTACAGACCTACTCCTGATTAAATCTTTCATTCATTTATCAAGTATTTACTGCATTCCTACAACTCAATATTTGATGCTGAGGCAATGATCAAGTCTTTATTCTACCTGGAAAAAAACAAATCTGACTATCTAAATAGTATTGGAAAGAAATCAGCCTTACAAATTTGTAAGGGGGGTGGCTCAGTCAGTTAAGCATTTGACTTGATTTGGGCTCAGGTCATGATCACAGGGTCCTGGGATTGAGCCCTGCATTGGGCTCTGCATTCAGCATGGAATATGCTTGTCATTCGCCCTCTGCTCACCCCCCATGCGTGCTCTCTCTCTCAAATAAAAAAAATAAAATCTCTAAAAAATATATAAAAATAAATTTTAAAAAACCCAAATTTGTAAGGTATGTTACCAATGTTTTCAAGTCACAAAACAATAACATAAAATGTAAAGTTGCTTTCCCTTAACTCTTTTGGCTATTATACAGGCACTTAGTAATTATTCCAATATGACACAATGGGTAAAAATAAATGCAGATAAAAATATATGCAGCTAAAAAATACAGGGATGTACCTTTTTTAAGTCTCTTATTTAGAAATTTGGGTATGCAACACCTAGAAAACGAAATTTCAGTGACAACAAATATCACAGTATCTTAAACTACCTTAGGGATAACAGACACGGATCTCAAGAAATGAAAGAGATCTCACAAAAACAAAATACACACACATCCCCTGCGACCTAGAATAAATTATTTTAGAATGAAGGCACTTCATTTTTTTATTTTAATTTTAATTTTTAATTTTTTTAAAGTAATCTCTATACCTAATATGGGGCTTGAACTCACAACCCCAAGATCAAGAGTCACATGCTCTACCACTGAGCCAGCCAGGCACCCCAGAACGAAGGCACTTTAAAATGGAACATAGTTCTTGCTCTCTCTTTCTCTCCCACAAAGCAAAAAAATAAAATAAAATAAAATGAAATGAAAGAGGACAAATACAGAATTAGAATGGGTGGAGGTAAGTCAACCAAGATGGTGACATAGGAGGCTCCTGAACTCCCCTCCTCCCACAGACACACTGAATGTACCACTACACACAAAGCAATTAATGCTGAAAGAAATCTAGAAACTAGCTGATGGATTCTTACATATCCTCCAAGCAAATGAGAAAATATCCACACAGAGACAGGTAGGAAAGGTTGAGACACACTCTCACCATAAACCCCACCGGTGGCACAGCACCATATAAGCAGGAGGGAACTCCCAACTTCACTCTGAGGAGTGAAGGGTTCAGACTCCACACTTAGCACTCTAACTTTTAAGATTCCCACTTGAGGTTATGCGCCTCCAAAACCCCTAGCTCTGAAAGCCAATGAAGGTTGCATCCTTAACTCCCACAAGACCATAGCAAACAAAGCAGCAGCTATTAACAGGTGCATGAGCACTCGTTACAGCTATCCCCAAAAGGCTCAGCACAGAGGAACAGGTGAAAACACCCATCTCCCAGTCTTCTCCTGGAAGGAACACAGCTGCATACTTCTAGGGGCTAGCTATGATACCCCGGAGACTGGGAAGCTGATGGACACTTCCCCTGCCTTCTCTCTTGAGCCCATTCCAAGTCACCAGTATCTCCCTTCAAGTAGCCTCTACACACTCTTGGGTGCCCCAGCTTTTGCAGCTGCTGACTGAAGGACAGGTCCCCAGATCACCTGTCTCTGACAACCAACTGAACTTGCATTTATGAGTCCCACAGGAATGTAGCAAACAAAGAAGCAGTTCTTAATGACTGGAGAAGCATCCCCCCCATAGCTATATACCTCAGCCTACTTCACACACAGCAAGCAAAAACACCCATCTTACAGTTTCTCCCCAGAAAGGGCTTACCTACACACTTTGTCACATGTTGCCTGAAAGTCCAACTTCCAGTCACTGTATACCTAAATGCTAAATGTGACCCACACCTTTGGGACACTGATAGGTCTTGCCATACCCCCAACTACTAGGAACCACTAAGAACAAAGACGACTTAGACCATCACAAAGATTTCAGAGCCAACCAAAAGCTCAGGCAAAGCTGATTGATGAGGTTTATCTCCTACATAAGACCATTCTATCCAACCTGGGAGACGTAGCTGCTTTATCTAATGCACAGAAACCAACACAGAATGTCAAGTAAAATGAAGAAACAGGAATATATTCCAAACAAATGAACAAGATAAATCTCTAGAAACAGATCTTAATGAAATGGAAATAATGATATATCCTGATAAGAGATTCAATATCATGGTCACAGGGGTCAGGGGATGAACAAAGTGAAAATTAAGTGATACATGAACAAAGTGAGAATTTCAACAGAGATAGAAAATACAAAAATGTAACAGACAAATTACAGAGCTAAAAAATATGATAACTGAACTGAAAAATTCAATGGAGGTTTAAAAACAGACTGGATCAAGTGGAAGAATAGATCAAAAAAGTCAAAGGCAGGGCAGTGGAATTCATCCAATCAGAGGAGCAAAAAGAAAAAAAAAATTTAAAAGAGTGAAGATAACTTAAGGGACTTAAAGGAAACCAACAAGCAATTATATGCATTATAGTGGTCCCAGAGGGAGGGGAAAGAGAAAGGAGCAGAAAGCTTATTCTGAGAAATAATAACTGAAAACTTCTCAAATATGAGGAAAGAAATAGACATTCAGATCCAGGAAGCCCAGAGAGTTGTAAATAATATAAATCCAAAGAGACCTATACTGAGGCACATTATAATTAAATTGTCAAAAGCTAAAGAATCTTAAAAATGGCAAAAGAAAAACAATTTGTTACATACAAGGAACCCCCTTAGTGCTATCAGCATATTTTTCAGTAGACACTTTGCAAGCTATAGGGAGTGGAATGATATATTCAAAATGCTGGGTAAACAATAACTGCTAACCAAGAATACTCTACCCAGTAAAGTTGTCCTTCAGAATTGAAGGACAGAGAAAGATTTTCCCAGGAAATCAAAAACTGAAAGAGTTCATGACCATTATACCAGCCTTACAAGAAATGTTAAAGGGAGTTCTTCAAGCTGAAACAAGAAAACTAATGGGTAACAAGAAAATATGTGAAAGTATAAAACTCACTGGTAAAGGTAAATATATAAATTCATAATACTCTAGTGTTATAATGGTGGTGGGTAAAACACAACTCTGGTATGAAGACTGACAGAAGTATTAAAAATAACTATAATAATTTGTTAATAAATACACAATGTAAAAAAGATGCAAATTTTTAATTCAAAAACATAAAAATGTGGGAGAGAGTGTAAAGATGTAGGGATTTTGTATGTAGTAAAAGTTATCACCTTAAAATAGACTATTATAAATACACCATGTTTTATGTAAGCTTCATGATAACCATAAAGCAAAACCTACAACAGACATCCAAAAAAAAAAAAAAAGCATATCTTTACAGAAAATAATCCAATAACAAAAGAGAAGAGCAGGAGAGGAAGGACTTAAAAAACAACCTGAAAAAAAATCAACAGAATCACAATATTAAGTCCATACCTATCAATAATTAATTTAAAGATAAATGGATGAGGGGTGCCTGGGTGGTCCAGTCAGTTAAGTGTCTGACTCTTGATTTTCGCTCAGTCATGATCTCGAAGTTGTGAGATCAAGCCCCGTGTCAGGCTCCATGCTCATCAGGGAGTCTGCTTGACATTCTCTCTCTCCCTCTCCCTTTGTCCCTCCCCACTGCGTGCTCTCTTCTTCTAAAATAAATAAGTAATCTTAAAAGAATAAATAAAAATAAAGGTAAATGGACTAAATTCTCCAATTGAAAGACAGGAAGCGTTCTCCTAACAGTCCTGGCTTAGGTCTGAGCAACTTTCTTTATTCTGCTTGACCTTGCACTACTACCAAAGCTGAACAGACCGGATGGTCACCTGACCTAAGCTGAGCCAATCAGTCTTTCTCAAAAATATGAATGCCATGGAACATACAGCCAAGCCACACTGGCCTTGGAACCATAAGGCTCTATGGAGTTAGGATCACAAGTAGCCACATCTTAGTGAAACTGGCAGGTCTAGAAGAGCAGAAAAAGTGTCTCAAAAAGGAAGAGAGTTTACACAGAGAATGGAATATTCTTGCAAAGAGAAGTAGAAATGAGAGGTAAAGTGTTCCCCAAAATAAGGAGACAAAAAGAAGAGCTCACTGGTGACTCTCCAGTTGCCATAATGACCAGCTGTATTTCCTCAAATAGATTTCATAAGATTTTCCTGCAACTTTCTGATAAATTCCTCATTGACAGAAAAAAAAAAAAAAAAAGACAGGGAATGGTTGTATGGATAAAAAGAGGAAGACCCAACTATCTGCTGCCTATAAGAGATTCACTTAAGCGTTAAGGACACACAGAGACTGAAGGTGAAGCGATGGAAAAATATTCCATGCAAATGGAAATAAAAGGAAAACAGGGGTAGCTATATTTATATCAGAAAAAAACAGACTTTAAGCCAAAGAATGTAACAAGAGATAAAGAAGGACATTATATAATGATAAAGCGGTCAATCCATCAAAAACAATTAACATTAGCAAATATTTATGCAGCCAATACAGAAGCAATTAAATATTTAGAACAAATATTACAGGTAGGAAGCAAGAAATAGCAATACAACAACAGTAGAGGAGTTCAATACCACATGATAGATCAGATGGACCTAACAGACATTTACAAAATATTCTATTCAATAGCAGCAACATACACATCCTTCTCAAGGGCATATGGAACATTCTCCAGGAGAGATTATATGTTAGGCCATAAAAACAAGTCTTAATAAATTTAAGAAAATTAAAATCATATTGAGCATTTTTCCAACAATGATACGAAACTAGAAATCAATTACAAGAAGAAAACTATGCAAATCACAAATACGCAAAAATTAAACAACATGCTCCTGAAGAACCAATGAGTCAAAGGTGAAATAAAAAAGGAAGTAAAAAAAATATCTTGAGACAAAGGAACATTCCATTGAAATTGAAAAAGATTCCAAGAGGTTTTCAATTTACTTTGCCCAGATCCATGAGAGTAATCAGCAATCTATGGCAGGTATAGACTTATGAAACGTAAGACCTTCTTCAATATAAGACTGGAAAGTCAAAATTACTCCTGATCCATGGGCTATAGGATGGATGTAGTTGTTAGCAGGCATGAAACACTGATTTCCCAGTACATCTCCATCAGAGCCTTTGGACGACCAGGTGCATTGTCAGTAAGCAGTCATCTTTTTAAAGAAAACTTTTTTTTTTTCCTGAGTAAGAGGTCTCAACAGTGGGCTTAAAATATTCAGTAAACCATGTTGTAAACAGATGGGCTGACATCCAAGCTTTGTTCTTCCATTTATGGAGCATAAGCAGAGTAGATTTAGCATAATTCTTAAGGGCCTTAGGATTTTCAGAATGGTAAATTAGCATTGACCTCAATTTAAAGACACTGGCTACATTAGCCACTAACAAGGGAGTCAGCCTGTCCTTTTTTCTTGTTTTATTTTTTTTAAAGATCTAATTGATTGATTGATAGTGTGGGTGGGGGAGGGGCAGAGAGAGAGAGAATCTCCAGGAGACTCCACACAGAGAGCGGAGCCCAACAAGGTGCTTGATCTCATGACCCTGAGATCATGACTTGAGCCAAATTCAAAAGTCAGACACTCAACTGACTGAGCCACCCAGGTGCCCCTATTTTTTTATTTGATTAATCATGTCTTTTCTTTTTTATGTTTTTATTTAAATTCTTAGTTAGTTAACATATAGTGTAATATTGGTTTCAGAAGCAGAATTTAGTGATTCATCACTTACATACAACACCAAGTGCTCATCACAAGTGCCCTCTCCTTAATACCCATCACATATTTAGGCATCCACTGCCCACCTCCCCTCCAGCAACCCTCAGTTTGTTCTCTATAGTTAAGGGTCTCTTATGATTTACCTCCCTCACTTTTTTCCCCTTCCCCTATATTCATCTGTTTTGTTTCTTAAATTCCACATGTGAGTGAAATCATATGGTATTTGTCTTTCTCTAACTGACTTACTTTGCTTAGCATAATACATTCTAGCTCTGATCCACGTCATTGCAAATTCAAGAATTCATTCTTTTTGATGGCTGAGTAGCATTCCACTGAATATATATACCACTTCTTCATCCATTCATCAGTCAATGAACATTTGGGCTTTTTTCCATAATTTGGCTATTGTTTTTTTTTTTAAAGATTTTATTTACTTATTTGAGAGAGAGAGAATGAGAGATAGAGAGCATGAGAGGGAAGAGGGTCAGAGGGAGAAGCAGACTCCCTGCTGAGCAGGGAGGCCGATGTGGGACTCGATCCCAGGACTCCAGGATCATGACCTAAGCCGAAGGCAGTCGCTTAACCAACTGAGCCACCCAGGTGCCCCCATAATTTGGCTATTGTTGATAATGGTGCTACAAACATCAGGGTGTTGGGCGCCTGGGTGGCTCAGTCATTAAGCATCTGCCTTTGGCTCAGGTCATGATCCCAGGGTCCTGGAATCGAGCCCTGCATCGGGCTCCCTGCTCTGTAGGAAGCCTGCTTCTCCCTCTCCCACTCCCCCTGCTTGTGTTCCCTCTCTTGCTGTGTCTCTGTCAAATAAAATCTTAAAAAAAAAAAAAAAATCAGGGTGCATGTGCCCCTTTGAATCAGTATTTTTGTATCCTTTGGACAAATACCTAGTAGTGTAATTGCTGGGTTGTAGGGTAGCTTTATTTTTAACTTTTTGATGAACCTCCATACTGTTTTCCAGAGTGGCTGCACCAGTTTGCATTCCCACCAACAGCATAAGAGGGTTCCCTTCTCTGCATCCTTGCCAACAGCTGTTGTTTCCTGTGTTAATTTTAGCCATTCTGACATGTATGAGGTGGTATCTCATCATGGTTCTCATTTGTATTTCTCTGATAATGAGTGATGTTGAACATCTTTTCATGTGTCTGGTAGTCATCTGGATGTCTTCTTTGGAAAAATGTCTGTTCATGTCTTCTGCCCATTTCTTGATTGGTGATTATTTGTTCTTTGGATGTTGACTTTGATAAATTCTTTATACATTTTGGATACTAACCCTTTATCAGATATCATTTGCAAATATGTTCTCCAATTCAGCATGTTGCCTTTTAGTTTTATTGATTGTTTTTTTTGCTGTGCAGAAGCTTTTTATCTTGATGAAGTCTCAATAGTTCATTTTTGCTTTTGTCTCCCTTACCTCCAGAGATGTGCCTAGTAAGAAGTTGCAGCAACTGAGGTCAAAGAGGGTGCTGCTTGTGTTCTCCTCTAAGATTTTGATGGATTCCTGTTTCACGTTTCAGTCTTTCATCCATTTTGAGTCTTTTTTTTTTTTGTATGGTGTAAGAAAGTGATCCAGTTTCATTCTTCTGCATGTAGCTGTCCAGTTTTCCCAAGCATTTGTTGAAGAGACTTTCTTTTCTTCCATTGGATATTTTTTGCTGCTTTCTTGAAGATTAGTTGACCATATAGTTTTGGGTCCATTTCTGGGTTTTCTATTCTGTTCCATTGGTCTATGGGTCTGTTTTTGTGCCAGTACCATACTGCCTTGATTACAGCTTCGTAATATAGCTTGAAGTCCGGAATTGTGGTGACTCCAGCTTTGGTTTTCTTTTTCAAGATTGTTTGGGCTACTCAGGGTCTTTTGTGGTTCCATACAAATTTTAGAATTGTTTGTTCTAGCTCTGTGAAAAATGGTGTTGGTATTTTGATAGGAATTACATTAAATGTGTAGATTGCTTTAGGTAGTATAGACATTTTAACAATATTTGTTCTTCCAGTCCATGAGTATGGAATGCTTTTCCATTTCTTTGTGTCATCTTCAATTTCTTTCATAAATGTTCTATAGTTTTCAGAGTACAGATCTTTTACCTCTTTGGTTAGGTTTGTTCCTAGATAGCTTACAGTTTTTAATTGTAAATGGGATCAATTCCTTGATTTCTCTTTCTTTCTTTTTTTTTTTTTAAAGATTTTATTTATTTATTTCACAGAGAGAGAGGGAACACAAGCAGGAGGAGCGGGAGAGGGAGAGGCAGGCTTCCCGCTGAGTGGGGAGCCCGATGCGGGGCTCGATCCCAGGGCGCTGGGATCATGTCCTGAGCCGAAGGCAGACGCTCAACGCCTGAGCCACCCAGGCGCCCCTTGATTTCTCTTTCTGCTGCCTCATCATTGTTGTATAAAAATGCAACAGACTTCTGTGCATTGATTTTATATCCTGCAATTTTGCTGAATTCCTGTATCAGTTCTAGCAATTTTTTGGTGGAGTCTTTTGGGTTTTCTACATAGAGTATCATGTCATTTGTAAATAGTGAAAGTTTGACTTCTTCCTTGCCAATTTGGATGCCTTTTATTTCTTTTTGTTGATTGCTGAGGCTAGGAATTCCAGTACTAGGTTAAATAACAATGGTAAGAGTAGACACATCCTTGTCTTGTTCCTGACCATAGAGGAAAAGCTCTGTTTTTCCCCATTGAGGATGATAGTAGCTTGGGTCTTTCATGTATGGCCTTATGACGTTGAGGTATGTTCCCTCTATCCCAGCTTTGTTGAGGTTTTTATCAAGAATGTGTGTGTACTGGGGCATCTCAGTGGCTCAGTTGGTTGAGCAGCCAACTCTTGATTTTGGCTCAAGCAGTGATCTCAGGATTGTGGGATCAAGCTCCTCATTGGGCTTCATGCTCCGCACGGAGTCTGCTTGAGATTCTCTCCATCTGCCTCGGCTCCTCCCCCTACTCATGCCGTCTATCTAAAATAAATCTTCAAAAATTTTTTTTCCAAAAAAAAAGAATGGGTGCTGTACTTTGTCAAATGCTTTTTCTGCATCTATTGAGAGGATCATATGGTTCTTATCCTTTCTTTTATTAACGTGGTGTATCATGTTGATTGATTTGTGAATAC
Organism: Callorhinus ursinus; assembly: GCF_003265705.2. Taxonomy (NCBI): domain Eukaryota; kingdom Metazoa; phylum Chordata; class Mammalia; order Carnivora; family Otariidae; genus Callorhinus; species Callorhinus ursinus. The sequence continues at coordinate 64,109,746 of NW_027397065.1, read as the reverse complement.
TGAACTACCCTTGCAGCCCAGGAATAAATCCCACTTGATCATGGTGAATAATTCTTTTTTTTTTTTTAAGATTTTATTTATTTATTTAACAGAGAGAGGCACAGCGAGAGAGGGAACACAAGCAGGGGGAGTAGGAGAGGGAGAAGCAGGCTTCCCCCAGAGGAGGGAGCCCGATGCGGGGCTCGATCACAGGACCCTGTGATCATGACCTGAGCTGAAGGCAGACGCTTAAGGACTGAGCCACCCAGGCACCTGGGTGAATAATTCTTTTAATGTACTATTGAATTCGATTTGCTAGTAACTTGTTGAGAATTTCTGCACCGATGTTCATCGGGGACATTGGCCTGTAATTCTTTTTAGTGAGGTCTATGGTTCTGGAATCAAGGTAATGCTGGTCTCATAGAATGAGTTTGGAAGTTTTCCTTCCATTTCTATTTTTTGGAACACTTTGAAAAGAATAGCATTAACTCTTCTTGAAATGTTTGGTAGAATTCCCCTGGGAAGACACCTAGCCCTGGACTTTTCTTTGTTGGGAGATTTTATTATTTATTATTTATCTATTTATTCATTTATTTGAGAGGGAGAGGGGAGGAGCAGAGGGAAAGGGAGGGAGAGAATCTTGAGCAGTCTCCACACCCAGTGCAGAGCCCAATGCAAGGTTTGATCTCACAACCCTGAGATCATTACCTGAGCCGAAATCAAGAGTCTGACACTTAACTGACTGAGCCAACCAGGTGCCCCTGTTGGGAGATTTTTTATTACTGACTCAATTTCTTTGCTGGTTATGGGTCTGTTCAAATTTTCTATTTCCTCCTGTTTCAGGTTTGTAATTTATATGTTTCTAGGAATGTATCCATTTCTTCCAGATTGCCTAATTTGTTGGCATATAATTGCTCATAATATTCACTTATAATTGTATTTCTGTGGTGTTGACTGTGATCTCTTTTATTCATGATTCCATTTATTTGGGTCCTTTCTCTTTTCTTTTTGGTAAGTCTGGCTAGGGACTTACTAATTTTGTTAATTCTTCAAAGAACCAACTCCTAGTTTCACTGATCTGTTTTTTTGTTTGCTTCTATGTTTCTCTATCATTTATTTCTGCTCTTAGCTTTATTATTACCCTTCTTCTGCTGGCTTTAGGCTTCATTTGCTGTTCCTTTTCTAGCCCCTTTAGGTGTAAGGTTAGGTTGTGTATCTGAGACTTTTCCTGATTGTTGAGGTAGGCCTGTACTGCTATGTATTTCCCTCTTATGACCACTTTTGCTGCATCCCAAAGGTTTTGAACCATCATGTTTTCATTATCATTTGCTTCCATGTATTTTTTGTATTTCTTCTTTAATTTCCTGGTTAACCCATTCATTCTTCAGTAGGATATTCTTTAACCTCAATATATTTGTGGTCTTTCCAATTTTTTTCTTGTGGTTGACTTCAAGTTTCATAGTATTGTGGTCTGAAAATATGCATGGTATGATCTCAATCTTTTTGTACTTTTTGAGGCCTCATTTGTGACCCAGTATGTGATCTATTCTGGAGAATCTTCCATGTGCACTGGAAAGAATCTGTATTCCGCTGCTTTAGGATGTAGTGTTCTGAACGGATCTGTTAAGTCCATCTGGCCCATGATGTCATTCAAAGCCCTTGCTTCCTTGTTGATTTTCTACGTAGATGATCAATTGCTGTGAGTGGGGTGTTATAGTCCCCTACTATTGCTGTATTGTTATCAATGAGTTTGTTCATGTTGTTACTAATTGATTTATATATCTGGGTGCTCCCAAGTTGGGGGCATAAATATTTACAATTGTTAGATCTTCTTGTTGGATAGACCCTTTATTGTGATAAAGTGCCCATTTCATCTCTTATTACAGTCTTTTGTTTAAAATAGTTGTTTGATGGGCATTAATGGGCATGTGATGTGATGAGCACTTGGTGTTATATGAAACTAATGAATCATTGAACGTTGTATCAAAAACTAACGATGTTGGGGATGCCTGGGTGGCCCAGTCGGTTAAGCGTCTGCCTTCGGCTCAGGTCATGACCCCAGGGTCCTGGGATCAAGTCCCTCATCGGGCTCCCTTCTCAGCAGGGAGCCTGCTTCTCCCTCTGCCTGCTCTGCCTGTCCCTTCCTGTTTGTGCGCGCATGCTCTCTCTCTCTCTGACAAATAAAATCTTTGAAAAAAAAGAATGATGTTGGTTAGCTATGTTGGCTAATTTAAATTTTTAAAGTTTCGTTCTACACACACACACACACACACACACACACACACACACACACACAGTTTGTCTGATATAAGTATGGCTACTCCAGCTTTCTTGGACATCCATTAGCATGGTTCTCTATCCCTTCACTTTCAATCTGCAGGTGTCTTTAGGTCTAAAATGAGTCTCTTGTAGGTAGCATATAGATGGGTCTTGTTTTTGTTTTTATCCATTCTGATATCCTATGTCTTTTGATTGGAGCATTTAGTCCATTTACACTCAGAGTGATTATTGATAGATAAGAATTTAGTGTCACTGTATTACCCCTAAGGTCGCTTTTCCTGTAGATTGTCTCTGTTCCTTTCTGGTCCTTGTTACTTTTGGTCTTTCCTTCCCACTCAGAGTCCCCTTTACTATTTCTTGCAGGGCTGGTTTAGTCACGAACTCCTTTAGTTTTTGTTTGGGAAATTCTTTATCTCTCCTTCTATTCTGAATGACAGCCTTGCTAGACAGAGTATTCTTGGCTGCATATTTTCCCCATTCAGCATGTTGAATATATCGTTCCACTCCCATCTGGCCTGCCAGGTTTCAGTGAAAAGACCTGCTAACCTTATGTGTCTTCCCTTGTAAGTTAGGGTTTTTTCCCTTGCTGATTTCAGGATTCTTTCCTTATTTCTGTATTTTGCAAATTTTACTATAATATGTCTTGGTGTTGGCCTGCTTTTGTTGATTTTGATGGGGAATTCTCTGTGCCTTCTGGATTTGGATGTTTGTTTCCTTCCCCAGATTAGGAAAGTTTTCACCTGTAATTTGCTCAAATAATTCTTCTGCCCCTTTTTCTCTCTTCTTCTTCTGGGACTCCTATGATACAGATATTATTACACTTTATGGAGTTGCTGAGTTCCCTAAGTCTACATTCATGATCCAATCTTTCCCTCTTCTTTTCAGCTTCATTATTTTCCATAACTTAACTCATTCCTTTGCTTCTACCATCCTGTGGTCAATACATCCTGTCAATTTTACATCTTGGTTATAGCATTTTTTATTTCGGTCTGACTAGTTTTTGTTTTCTATCTCTGCAGTAAGGGACTCCCTGGTGTCTTCTATGCTTTTCTCAAGCCCAGCTAGTATTCTTAGGATTGTTGTTTTAAATTCCAGTTCAGGCACATTACTTCTGTTTTGATCAGATCCCTGGCAATGACCTCTTTTTTCTTTTGGGGTCAATTCCTCCATCTTGGCATTTTGTCTAGGTCTCTCTTCTGTGTGTTATGAAAGCCAGCTATGTTTCCTGCTGCTGAGAGTAACAGCTATATTAAGAAGAGGTTCTATACTGTCCAAGGCCTGGTGCTTCATGAAGTGTTTCTGGTGGTATGCTGTGTGCACCCTGCTGTTATGTTTTGGCTACTCTTTCCCTCAGGTAGGTCCTCTGCAGAGTTTCTCCTTTCCTGCAGTGGGGAGTATTTGGACTCTCTCCAGGGTGTGGCGAGTTTTAACTAGGTGTGTTTTAGTCTGCTTAAACAAGGCCAGGTCCAGGGCGCCTGGGTGGCTCAGTCGGTTAAGCATCTGACTCCAATTTTGGCTATGGTCATGATCTCAGGGTTGGGGGACTGAGCCCCATGTCAGGCCCCACATTCAACACGGAGGGCATGAGATTCTCTCTACCTCTCCTTCCCCTCTGTCCCTCCCTGCATGTGCTGAAAGAAAGGGGCTAGATCCTATTTCCCCTAGACCTTAAGCTTTGTAGCACTCTATGGTCAGTAGGCTTAATGCATGTGGGGGGGGTCTGTGCTGATCTTCTGGCGGGGGGCAGAGCACAGGGCAGCTGCTGCTCTGACTCTCAGGCATACTTGCCTTAGTTCAGAAGCACCTGCAGAGTGCAGAGAGGTGGGGCTTGGTGTAAGTGGTTCAAGCCTCCACTGTGGGGTGCCATGCTGCTCACTGAAGTTCGTCTGTGCTGGCTGGGGGGGGGGGGGAGGAGGAGGAAATGGCATCAGCTTGCTCTCTTGTCCCCAGACAGGGGAGTTCATGCCTACCGCTGTTCAGGAAGCCCTCACAGAAGAGCAAACAATCTCCCCTCCTGTGTCCCAGGCTTCTGTCAGATCCTTGCCTTCACCCTGTGTCTGAGCCATCTGCCCACCTGGTGGTACAGTGCTCCTGTTTTATCTCAGGCACACCAGCTGGGTTTCAAAACTCCAAATTTTAGGGACCTGGCATGGACCCACACTAATCCTCTGTAGGAGGGTCTTGCTGTGCTAAGGCTGGTGCCAGTTTATCCCAGAAGGGCAGTTGCACAAATGCGCAGGGGCTTGGAGTTTATGTAAAGCTCAGCAAAAAGTGGGGTCCAGTTAGCTGCCTGCAGCAGCTGCCTCTCCTTGTATGCTAATGAACAGGGAAGCTCAATGGCACCTGTGGGAGAATCAGCCTGTCCTTTGAATCCAAGCATTGACTTTTCCTTTCTAGCTATTCAAGTCCTAGATGGCATCTTCTTCCAGTATAAGGCTATCTTGTCTACAATGAAAATCTGTTGTTTAGTGTAACCACTTTCATTAATTATTCTAGCTAGATCTTTTGGATACCTTGCAGGAGCTTCTACATCAGCACTTGCTACTTCATCTTGCACTTTTATGTTATGAAGATGGCTTCTTTCTTTAAACCTCATGAACCAACCTCTGCTTAGCTTCAATTTTTTCTTCTGCAGCTTCCTCACCTCTCCCAGCCTTCATGGAATTGAAGAGTCAGGGTCTTGCTCTGGACAAGACCTTGCTACGGGAATGCCGTAGCTGCTCTGATCTTCCATCCAGACCACTAAAAGTTTCTCCATATCAGCAATAAGGCTGTTTCATGTTCTTATCATTCATGTGTTCACTGGACTAGCACTTTTAATTTCCTTCAAGAACTTTTTCTTTGCGTTCACAACATGGCTAACTATTTGTTGCAAGAAGTCTAGCTTTTGGCCTAGCTCAGCCTTCAACATGCCTTCTTCATTAAGCCTAACTGTTTCTAAGTTTTGACTTAAAAGTGAGATTCACTTGAACTAAACTTAGGAGCCATTGTGGGGTTATTAACTGGACTAATTTCAATACTGTTGTGTCTCAGGGAACATGGAGGCCCAAGGAGAGGGAGCGAGATGGGGGAACAGCCAGTTGGTGGTAAAGTCAAAACGTACACATTTATTGATGAAGTTCATCATCTAATATGGGCATGGTTCATGGTGCCCCAAAGCAATTACACTAGTAACATCAAAGATTACTGGTCATAAACCAACATAACAAATATAAGGATAATGGAAAAGTTTAAGATATTGCAAGAATTGTCAAAATGTGACAGAGACACGAGGTGAACAAATGTTATTAGAAAATGGTACAGATTTTGCTCAATGCGGGGTTGTTATAAGTCTTCAATTTGTATAAAATGCAGTATCTGCAACATATAATAAAACAAAGTACAATAAAACTAGGTATGCCTATACAAACTTTAAGTTATAAATTAAGTAAGGTCTGAGGAGCTAATGTAATATGGTAACTATAGCTGAAATTTGCTAAGAGAGTAGAACTTGTCTCACAAAAAAAAAAAAAAAAAAAAAGTAAGTATGTGAGGTGTTGAATGTGTTAACTAGATGAGGGGAAACCTTTCCCTATGTATATGTCTATTAAATCATCACACTGTATACTTCAAATATCTTAAAATTTTGCCAATTATACCTCAATAAAGCTGAGGGGAAAATAAAACAGAAAAAATTAGAAACTATTGGAATTCTCCAAATATTAAAAAAGTCCATTTCCCAACTACTTTACCATACATAAATTGGTTTTCCAAAAAGTTCATCTCTGTAGTTTCTTTTCCAGTGCAACAGCAACCACTCAATCAAAAGATATTTATGTAAAAATATCTGTTCTTGCAAACAGGTTAAAAGAGCAGCCTGCTAGTTGCCACCGGGTAGAGAAAAGAAAAAATAGCTAATAAGCACTAACTTCTCTACTGATACCTATCTGCGTTTCTAGGTTTGGTTCTCTAAATTCTAGTCAAGACTATAAGAAAAATGATCCCCTAATGCATATGATGAGACACCAGTAATAAAAACTGTGTAGAGGCCTAGTCCTTCATCTGAACCAACCTGAAAGTTGAAAGAGAAAGAATATAAATGTGAGCGCCTGGGTGGTTCAGTTGGTTAAACGACTGCCTTTGGCTCAGGTCATGATCCTGGAGTCCCGGGATCGAGTCCCGCATCGGGCTCCCTACTCAGCAGGGAGTCTGCTTCTCCCTCTGACCCTCCCCCCTCTCATGCTCTATCTCATTCTCTCTCTCAAATAAATAAATAAAATCTGTAAAAAAATAAAAAGAATATAAATGTAATACCACTCATAGTATTACTTAAAATTATTTTCCTCCTTTTTTTATAAACACACATAAAACCTCAAAACCTCAAAGCCTCTATGAAAACATTTTACCCTAATTATTTTTGAGAATTAAAGGAATCACTTGAAGAAAAAAAAAAATCTGGTTATGCAGATTATAATCAACACTGTCATTAACTTTGTTATTGGATGACTCTTTAACAGATGGATAAATATAAAAAAAGTTTTAATCTACAATGAGAATTCTCAATTGTATACAATAAAGAATTCAAGTACTTACCTTAAAAATGGCCTTTTTTGCCTTACATGTAGCAAAATATGGTTGTTCCAAAAGCCACAATGATGTAAGAACGGCAGCTGTAGAGGTCTTTACACGAATGACGGGACTATATTCACAGGATGACTCAGTGAGACTAGGATCACAGAGCAGTCTTTTATTAGACCACCTTATCATCCATTCCAGCAGCCTTCTTATACTGCTAAATGTGCTGTTTAGTGCTAGAGGAAGATCTTCTTGAGGGTTAACATCATTGCATTGAATTGCTTTAAAAATACATCTTCTAGTTTTGGTGGACTTGGGAGTCCAAAAAATATGGTTTGACAATCTCTGGATTACAGGTTTCTCTGAACTGTCATCTTGTATTCTATACACTGACTTTTGTTTTAAACCGAACAATCCACTTGTCCCTTCCTTTTTATCGACTTCATTCAAAGGGTTCTCTAAAAATGGCCAGATTTCTTGAGTAACCAGTACTGAAGCTGAAAGTGCTTGGTTTTCTGATTTTTCAGACTCATATGACTCAGAAGCAACAAAGCAGGAGCCAGCTCTAAACACATTCTGGCTTTTGGTTTTGCCTTGACGTCGTTTTAATGTTGTATGTACATCAAAAAGTAAAGAATTAAGTTCGTGTTCTCTAAGATGTCCAGAAAAACTGGTTAGAAATGGAATGCCAGGATCCTTGGAATCAAGGAGGTCTCTTTCAAGAACATAACTCAAGAAGAGATCAAGAAATTTAATATATTCATCATCATCACGTTCAAATTCCCAAACACCTATTACAGGAAGTGCATTTTGTAATAACTTTTCATGATCTTTTCTTTCAAGATTATCTTTCTGATTACGTATCTTCTTTTTTTCATTGGACTTATCAATCAATGTTAATTCCACATGATTTGGTGCATCTCTAGCAAAAAAAAAAAAATAAAAAAGACAAAATTAAAGATTTAATCACTAAAACACACGTTAGAATTGACAACAAAAATTTTCTCCACTGATTGAATAATATATCTTTATGTAATGCTCAATGCCTTTCAAATGAGGGGCTTAGACTAAATGAATATTCTGATTAAAAAAACATAACACATTAATACCAGAAGGGGGAAACTTGTGTTAAAAAAGACTGAAATGGGGGCGCCTGAGTGGCTCAGTCAGTTAAGAGTCTGCCTTCGGCTCAGGTCATGATCCCAGGGTCCTGGGATCGAGTCCCGCATCAGGCTCCTTGCTCAGCAGGGAAGCCTCCTTCTCCTTCTCCCTGCTGCTCCCCCTACTTATGCTCACTCTGTCAAATAAATAAATAAAATCTCAAAAAAAAAAAAAAGACTGAAATGTGTTTATAGAAATTTCACTTTTAAAAACATGAATTTTTTTCTGGAAAACAAAAGGTCCACTAATAGGTTAGAATTTAGGAATATAAAGTCAATAAAAATCATAAGCCACCAATATACATCTTAATTTATGGTTTCTTGTTTTTTGCACCTGCCCCTTTCAGCTTTCCCTGTACAATGTGCAACAAGCAGGACTGCCCTCAAGACTGTACTACACAAAAGTTGGGAATTTTTTCTAAACTTTCTGCTGCTACTAAACCTGTTAGGCAAACCCTTTAACTGCCAATCATAATTACTTTTTTATTTTTTTATTTATTTTTTTCAATCATAATTACTTTTTAAATCTGTTTCCTTTCAAAATGATCCTTAGGGAAGAACACAGATTCCTAGTTCCCTCAGTAAAAGAAATAAAGGATTCATGTTAAGGCACCTGGACTGAAGGTGCCATGTCTCTTCTTATCAAGAAGGTACAATAAGCAGGCTCCAGTGTATTCCACCAAAATTTGTGAAACAAGCACACCATTTATAATATTATTAGGTATGATTTAAGCAGACATTTATGTTTGAAGTAGATACAATTATTTCATTTAAACAAGATTATGGTTGATTATATAGTCTTTCAGTCATGAAAAGGATAGACTGCATAGCAGGTAATGGAATTATAAAGAAAAAAATTTACCTAGAGTAATAGAAGTTTAAATGATAAGAATTTCTAGACAATTTCTAGACAAGTTTCAAAGATGAATGTGCAATTTCCTTTCCCTGGAAACCCTTAAAAATAATATTGCTAACTCAATAATCCTAAATTATTTAAATCTAAAGATTACTAAAAAAACTAAAATGGGGCACCTGGGTCGCTCAGGTGGTTAAGCGTCTGCCTTCGGTTCAGGTCATGATCCCAGTGTCCCTGCTCAGCTGGGAGCCTGTATCTCCCTCTCCCGCTGCCCCTCCCTCCCTGCTTGTGTTCTCTCACTCTCTCTCAAATAAATAAATAAAATCTTTAAAAAAAAAAACCACTAAACTAAAAGCCCCCCCAGTGGACTCTAGAATTTCATCTACTTACCTGATTTTATACTATCAGGTAGCAAAATTATTTCACATCTCAATAACATTTTCAATGAATTTTCAAATGTAGTTTCATTTTACACTCCTAACTTCCTTGTGAGTCAGGGAGGGTGGCACTTATCATTCATATTGTTAACAATGCAATCAGTGAGGGACAAGAAATCAGCTTCTCTCTTGCATGAACATACTGAAAATATTTTTTTCCATAGGAAGAGAATGCTTGCCATTAAGAGATCTCAACTGAGGGCACCTGAGTGGTCAGATGGTTAAGCGTCTGCCTTCGGCTCAGGTCATGATCCCAGGGTCCTGGGATCAAGCCCCATGTCTAGCTCCCTGCTCAGTGGGGAGTCTGCTTCTCCCTCTCCCTCTGCCTCTCCCCCTGCTCATGTTCTCTCTCTCTGTATCTGTCTCAAATGAATAAATAAAATCTTTCTTGAAAAAAAGAAAGAGAGAGATCTCAACTGTACCTTTGATAGACACATATCCTACTTTTTTCTTCAACTGACAATGCTTCCGAGAAGGTGTCTGCTGTATCATCTGCTTCACTGTGGACTAGAGAATTCCCCAGTTCAGTGAGTGTGCTCCTGCTCAAACTAGTTCCTAGGGAAAACCTATCAAAACCTGGAACCTCAGCTGGTTTTTCTTCTTCAACTGGTTCCCAGATATTCATCTCAAAAGAACCTATATTTCTCTGCACACGTTTTAGGGCTTTCGCTCTCACTTTATGAATAGAATGCATAATAACAGACATCATTTCCTCAGTTTGGGGACCTATAAAGGAAAAAACAAAAGGCCTTAGAGTAAACTAAAATGTTTCCATTCAAGACAAAGGGGGACCCAATTCTAGTCCCTCCTGGGAACACAGAATCCAACTGATGACTAAGATTTATTTCCATATTCTTACAGAGCATGCTTTCTTCAGTATTTGTTAGAAAGCTATGGTCCCGGGGCGCCTGGGTGGCTCAGTTGTTAAGCGTCTGCCTTCGGCTCAGGTGAGCATCCCAGGGCCCTGGGATCAAGCCCACATCGGGCTCCCTGCTCTGCAGGAAGCCTGCTTCTCCCTCTCCCACTCCCCCTGCTTGTGTTCCCTCTCTCACTGTGTCTCTCTCTGTCAAATAAATAAATAAAATCTTAAAAAAAAAAAAAAGAAAGAAAAGAAAGCTATGGTCCGCACTTTAAAGTAGAACTGCAGAAGTTAGAGAAGGTCCATTAAAGAACAATAAAAGGGACAGAATCCAGACTCCATCATAAGAACATACGCCCTAGAAAACAAAAAATTAAGAAGTAATTTAACTATTTCAGGGCACCTGGGTGGCTCAGTTGGTTGAGTGTCTGGCTCTTGATTTCAGCTCAGGTCGTGATATCAGGGTCATGGGCTGGAGCCCCATGTCAGGCTCCGCGCTGGGCATGGAGCCTGCTTGAGATTCTCTCTCTCCCCCTCTCCCTCTGCCCCTCTCCCTGCACTCACTCTCTCTCTCTCAAATAAATAAATAAATTGTTTTTAAAAAGAAGTAATTTAACTATTTAAAAAATCAGACAGATAATTACAAAAAGAATCACTATAATTTTTCCATTCCAAGAGTGATAAATAAGAGAAAATGAGTATAATTTTAGCCAAAGAAACAAGAACACCTTTCTGACTTCAAGTAACAGGAAACATTAGGAAGGGAAGGTTTTCAAGGCTGCCTACAGAAAAAATTTTAAACATTCTTATACATAAGCAGGACATTTTAAAGAATGTCAAAGAAGTATAAAGAAAAATATAAACCAGAAATATAGGGCGCCTGGGTGGCTCAGTTGGTTAAGCGACTGCCTTCAGCTCAGGTCATGATCCTGGAGTCCCAGGATCGAGTCCCGCATCGGGCTCCCTGCTCAGTGGGGAGTCTGCTTCTCCCTCTGACCCTATCCCCTCTCATGTGCTCTCTCTCTCTCTCATTCTCTCTCTCAAATAAATAAATAAAATTTTTTAAAAAATAAATAAAAAAATAAACTAGAAATATATTAATGCAATAATGTACAATCACAGGACAACTAGACTTAAATACTATAGTTATTAAAAAAGAGGGTAATTTGAATTCTTTAAAAATTTCCACATTGTGGGGCACCTGGGTGGCTCAGTCATTAAGCGTCTGCCTTCAGCTCAGGTCATGATCCCAGGGTCCTGGGATGGAGCCCCACGTTGGGCTCCCTGCTCCACAGGAAGCCTGCTTCTCCCTCTCCCACTCCCCCCTGCTTGTGTTCCCTCTCTCACTGTGTCTCTGTCAAATAAATAAATAAAATCTTAAAAAAAAAATTTTTTTTTCCACATTGTGAATGTATTTAATGTCACTGAATTGTATACTTAAAAATGGCAAATTTTATATTATGTATATTTTAACCACAAGAAAAAAAATTTCCACAAGGGCATCTTGAATGTATAGGATAAAATTAGCAATACAAATAATCATAAAAGAAGAGGAAGAATACTAGTTTTCTTTTTTTTTTTTTAAGATTTTATTTATTTATTTATTTTGACAGAGACAGAGACAGCAAGAAAGGGAACACAAGCAGGGGGAGGGATAGAGAGAGAAAGGCAGGCTTCCCGCTGAGCAGGGAGCCAGATGTGGGATCACGACCTGAGCCAAAGGCAGACACTTAACAACTGAGCCACCCAGGCACCCCAAGAATACTAGTTTTCAATAAAATATCTGCATTATGCAAAGAGCTATATGCTCATTTTATATATTTTATTTAATCCTTTTTTTTTTTGAGAAAGAGAGAGAGAGAGCGTGCAGAGGGAGGGGCAGACACAGAGAGAGAGAGAATCTTAAGCAGTCTCCACACCCAGCAAGGAGCCCGACATGGGGCTCAATCTCATAACCCTAAGCCAAAATCAAGAGTCTGTCACTTAACTGACTGAGTCACCCATAAGCCCCTTAATCCTCTTTTAATACACATTCCTAAAGTAGGTATTATTATACCCATTTTACAAATAAGGGAATGAGACCCATAGAGACTGAGAAACTTGCCTATAGTCACACAGTTATTAACTGACAGAGCCATGACATGAAGTCAGCTTTGTCTGGTTCCAAAGCAAAACTGGTGCCTCAGTAATGGAGGAGTGCTCATTTCTGCCTTCTCATACTATCTTCAAAGAAAGGAGAAATGCATAAAAACATAAGCACTAGAAATTACATGCTTTCAAAAGAAAACGAGAGTCTTCCATAATTCATCTATCAGATATCTAAGAAATGACAAATACTACCTTTCACAACACAGTGTCTGAGTCTCTGCTGAAGAGAGTGATATTTTTCTCTTAAAGGAACCCTTATGTCTTCAGGATTGGGAAACGCTTTCACAAAAATTTCTGCTACCTTCAGAAAAATTAAAAAAGTGAGTTTTATGAGCAACATCATTCTTAATTAAAATAAAGCAAAAATCCTTTAAAGTCTCTGATTTTCATTTACTTTGTTTTCACCTACATTCACATTACCTTTCTGATTGGTGGCAGTTCTCCAATAAGGCTCAAAATTAGATCCTGAATAAGTTCTTCAATATCAGAAAACCGAGAGAAGGGCAGCATTCTGTATGCCCACTCCACGGCACTGAGGCAGTGCTCAACCATACAAGAATCAAACTCCACTTCGAGGTCCTAAAAGGATATTGAGATATACATTTCCTTTTCAATTTAGATGGAAAGATCAGGATGAGTTCAAAAGAAAGGTTGTTATTAACAGTAAAATCTTCTATCAAGCAATAATTTCCCAACTAATATTTGTTCATTTCCCTTATTCTTGTGCAAGTAAATACCTTTTTTCCCTCCACATTTTCTCTTGCTTTCTGATACTGCCTGCAACTGTAGGATAACTTATCACGAATATGTAGCATCCAACACAAAGCACAAAGTTCTCTGAAGCAACCTAAATCGGGAATGCAAATATGAAAAATTGGATGAGTATGTACATTCATATAATAACAACTTCATCCCTGCTTTTTTTTTCCAAAATAAATGTCCTTATTTTGTTGATTATAAAAGAAGCATACATTCATTGACAACACCTTATATAAAAGTCATGAAAATCCTTTCAGAATTTTTATGTACATTATTCTAGAATATTTCATGCATGGGCAGTTGCATAAAAATATTAAAAACATTTTTAGAGTGAACAACTTACTCTTTACTAGAAGTTTACTTGCTTTAAGCTTCATAGTGTATTGTAGATAATGTTCAAAACCAATACACACAGCTCTACTTAATACTGTATAGTTAATTTATTTGGAAAATCCCTTATGATAGGCAACTCAGTTTAAAATTTTTCAATACTAAAAACGTACTTTCCACTATCAAACAATTTTTTAATTAAAAGCAATAAAAGTACACAAAGACATATATAATCATACTATGTATGCTGTGTTGAACCTAGGTCTTTTTTTCACTTAATGTATCCCAGTTATCTTTCCATGGTGGTAACATACACATACTGTCTTTTCATTGCCAATACAGTATTCCATTGTATAGAAACTTCCCCAAATCAACTGTTTATATCATTATTAATATTTAGGCCTAATTTCTAAGCAAGCAGTTCATTTTGGACAAACCTATTGCTTTAATGGAAACTTCATCAAGCTTGTGGTCTCCAGCTGCTCCACGTCGAAAGAATGCTACACCTCCTTTACAATAATTAAGTAATGACTGAGGGAAAGGACTCAATGAAGGAAGGGACCCTTTCATTCGAATCTGAAAGAATGACAGAATATGTTAATTATCAGTCATCTAAATCTATTTTTGAGGAATAGATCCTATAAAGGAACAAACAAGGCAGGTAAGATAAACCATAAAGAATGGAAAACACAGCATGGTTCCTATACTATGTAAGAAAATATCCCTGAAGTGAGCTGTACTTTCAGAAACTTAGCTCACAAATTTAATTCAAGAAATTCACTAGGCTAGGGATGCCTGGGTGGCTCAGTTGGTTAAGCATCTGCCTTCGGCTCAGGCCATGATCCCAGAGTCCTGGGATCGAGTCCCGCATGGGGCTCCTGGCTCAACGGGTAGCCTGCTTCTCCCTCTGCCTGCCGCTCGCCCTGCTTGTGCACTCTCTGATAAATAAATGAATAAATAAAAACTTAAAAAAAAAAGAAATTCACTAGGCTACGTCACAAAAAGAGAAAAGAAGTTTTCAAATTTTTTTCATCACTCAGTTTTGCCTATATAAAAAGAATTTAATGCTATTTGTCCTGACTTTCCCCAAAGGCATAATAAAGGAAAAAAAGATGTTTAAGTATCTCTCATCCAAAACAAAACTATGTGCAGTACCTAAAAATAAATATGACAAAAGTTATATCTACCTATATAACTTTTAAAAAACTTAAATGACAAAATTAGAAAGTCACCATCTGGCAACTCCTAATAAAGTAATAACTCCAGCAAGGATAATCAATAAATGCTCAATTAGGTAAAAAGTTGCTGGGCTGATAGAGAACATGAGTGGGTAAAACACAACCCAAAGTCATGAATCCCTCTCCCATCACTAAAAGTGAGATAAAAAGTCCTATGTGTCACATGATATGATGCAACAGGGAAGTACACCATACCATCTATGAAGGACCCATTTCTAAGAAAATGTGAACCTGATCAAGTCTCTGTACCTCAATGAGTACAGAGTAATTAATAGCTTATGGGGAAATAAAAGGAAAGAGGAATAAATTAAATGGTACTAAATGGATAAACTATCAAACACATGCAGAATAGGGTACAGGACAAATTACCATGTTTCTCTACAAATCAAGAAGAGAAAAGAAATTGAAGGAAACTGCTACAGAATAAAAGAAAAGGAATCTAAGAGACATAAACCTGAAAACAAAAGGATTAGCAGCAGGTTTGTAAATCTACTTTCTCCCTCTTCTATTCACTTCCATAAAGACATGATCTTATCAAATCCCCTTGTAAGCATGCTAATGACAGACTTCTTGTCAAACAACTGAACAGTATTTACTAGATGTACAGAGCCTAGCTAGGTTGGTTAGGATGCATGGATTTCTGGAGTATGGCTCACTGAAAATGTCACACAAGCTATATAATTAAAGAGATATAAAAAAGGAGATGTTCAGTAACTGATACTCTTTTGTGTCATGATGTTAAACAGAGGCCAGATCACATTCTTCCACAGCAAGAAAAACCTTGAGAACAACATATGCCATTGCAGGTTTCACCTGTGTCTTTTAGTGATATCCTTGAAATCACTGGTATAAAGTTTGACCCTGGGTAAGTCTGTTGATTCTTATGAGTCAGACTTGATAATATAGTCCTTCCTATAATCTCATAACCAAACATGGGTGAACTTCAGTTGGACCTTGATTCCAAAAAACCTACTACAGAAAAGACATTTTCAAAATCAGGGAAATTTTATTATGGACCAGGTTACAGATATTAATAAGGAATTACTGTTAACATCGGCATAATAGTATGGTGGTTTTAAAATATGTCCACAAATTCTTTAAAACTCATCCCTTCAGAGGTAGAGCCTAACTTCCCTCACCTAGAGTGTAGATCATACTAAGTAACTAGTTTCTAATCAACAGAATACAAAGTGGTTGTACTGATTTCTGGGATTAAATCACAAAGGCATCATAGCTTTTCGCCCTGCTGTCTTCTGGATCACTTGCTCAGGGGAAACCTCTTGCTAACAACCAGCACAAACTTCTTAGCCACACCAAGAGCTTTTTGTAATCCGATCTCTGCTCCCTGTCAAGCATTCAGATTCCTACAGCAACAGTCCATATTTTGGTATGCAACTTCAGGAGAAATGTGATTTTTTTGCTTTCATGAATAAAGACCTTATAATTTTGGTAGCAACAAGTGTTCCACCATTCCAACCAATTTAGAAAACATCAATTTACTACAACCAAATTTGTGATTAGATTCTATGCCCAATAAAATATAAATGAAGGAGGTAGGGAATCACTTATAAATCATAAATATTTCTGTAAGAATGGATCTCCACATTTTTGGTACCTCTCCCAAGATCAATAAATTCATGGGCTAACAATAAAACAATCACATAAATCTGAGGAATAGTGAATTAGAGGGAATTTATGGGTCACTTCTGTATATAGCCCAGGGATTGACAACAAGCCTTAAATATAAGCCACAAGTCAAGTCACACGAGGCACTGGGGAGAGTAGCAATGACTACACACAAAGGCTCTAGTCGATGGCCT
This sequence comes from Callorhinus ursinus, assembly GCF_003265705.2. Lineage (NCBI taxonomy): Eukaryota > Metazoa > Chordata > Mammalia > Carnivora > Otariidae > Callorhinus > Callorhinus ursinus. The sequence continues at coordinate 64,093,326 of NW_027397065.1, read as the reverse complement.
GTTATTCCTAGGAGGCATGTCTTCAGCTATGTCACTAAAGTCTTAACATTAGCTAAATTAGTTAAAGCTGGATTAAGTGAGATTACCATCAGGATTTGTACATAAGATCAAACTTCTATGCAAATCTAATTTCCAACTTCATTGTAGAAAACTGTTTCCTTAAACAATTTTTTAAAAATGAAGTTTCCTATAATAAACAGGCTCAGTAGATCTTGAAACTATTAAAACCAATCTTTCAATAACACAGGAAAACTCTTCGCCCTTCTTAGTAAACATGCTTTAGAAACAACTTTGGGATGACAAGATACAGAAAGGGTACAATTTCATGTTATATTTTTATGGTAGCTGTAAGCAAATTTTACAAACCTTTCTTTCTAAAAAAAAAGTCTAATTTTCAACAACAACTTGGTAACTTCTCAAAGTCTCTCTAAAGGTTTCTACTAAAAAAAGTTGTAAATTCTTGTTTTAAATATAATTAAGGGCTGGGGCGCCTGGGTGGCTCAGTCGGTTAAGCATCCGACTCTTTGATCTCAGCTCAGGTCTTGATCTGAGGGTCATGAGTTCAAGCCCCGTGTTGGGCTCCACACTGGGCATAGACCCTACTTAAAAACATTTAATCAAGGGCCAAATTAAAGATATTTGGGGCTAATAATATTTATTTCCACATTTCACAGAGAGAGACAACAGGCCTACAAAGGACTTGCAGCTGGATAAGAGACATATGAGCAGATGTCCCGTCTGGCCGCACATCAGGTAAGGATGCAGCTATGGCTCAGCTGAAGTCAGTGCAGAAGGGGATGACAGGCTTGCTTATTATAAACAAACCTGAGATCTATGGATTTATAGGGTAGGATTCCTTGGGAAAGTGTCATGATTCTAAGTATTTGTAAATATGAATAAGTATTAGTAGATTTAAATAGTTTAACATAGCACATAAGTGACTAAGACATTTCCAAACCTTCTGCATGACTTTTCTCGCCCATCTCAACTGCAAGATGTACCACTGTGCCACAGGAAAAGAACACCGAGCTGCCCGGAAAAGCAAGAGGACCCGCTGAAGGATTCCAGACACCTTTTGGCGGTTCTCTTTCTCAGCTTTTAAAAGAAGATCATCACCATCTTCCTGAAGAAAATAAAACAATTAATTTTAGTAGCTAGTAATATGAAATTTTAAAGGGTTAAAGTGAAAATAAATATAGTGTTTCTCAAACGAAATGTTCCTGGGGATAAGGGAAATTTTGAGGGATGGCTTCAGAGATTTCAACTATAGCTATTTCTGGAGTCAAAGAAATATTTCTCTCATCTCAAACAGTGTAAAGAGCTAAACTGACCCTAAACCCAAGTCTTTCCCTACAACAGTTAAAGCCCACCACTCCTGACTCCAATGGTACTAATGGGCTGCCAAACAGAACCCTGCATTCTCCCTAGCCAAGAGTCAATCTCAGTACCCTGAGGGAGAGTAATACTGGGGGAGAAATACTTCTACTGTTTTTCTTTCTCCCCTTCCCTCTCCTTCTGGACATGGACAAGGTATCCTTAGAAGCTGCTGGTGGCCACCCTGCTCCCACAAAGGGAGCCAGCCTTAAGCTGAAGCTAACACCTTAGAAAACAAACTAGAGAGGAAGAGCTCCAATCTATGTTAACGTAACTGAGTCAGAAGGTTACCCTACTACTGGGCTTCTTAATTATGCCAGCCAATTTGGACCGAGTTTTCTATTATTTCCAACCCAAAGAGTTTTAATTGATATAGAGTGATTTAGAGTGATATTTAGAAATCCTACCATTGAGGATTATTTTAATAAAATGAATCACTACTAAGGATCATAACCACTCAAACTAATATTAGCATAGCATATTCCAAAAATACCTTAAAATGCTATTCCTAATTTCTAAGCCAATATACTGAAGACTCAGATGTGACAGAAAAGATGAATTACTGAGAACACAATGAACTATTTATCCCTTCCACATACAACATATTACATTTGAAATATCAATAAATGAAATATTTTTAACCTATTGAAACATAATCTTAAATATAACAAATAAGAATAGAATAAAAACTCTTAAAAAAGAAAAGAAAAAACTAGATACAGAGAAGTTGCTAATACTAAAACAGTAAGTAGTAAAGAAACAATATCAGAATCACTTCAAAATATTAATCAGATGTTAAAATAATTTAAAAGTAAATAATTTGCATTAATACTTTAAATCTTAAAACCAGCTAATTGTAATGTCATGAGAGCAGAGAAAAAGTTCCTGAGAGGAACACCATACTGCTATTTTTTTTTTTTTTAAAGATTTTATTTATTTATTTGACAGAGAGAGACACAGCGAGAGAGGGAACACAAGCAGGGGGAGGGTCAGAGGGAGAAGCAGGCTTCCCGTGGAGCAGGGAGCCCGATGCGGGGCTCGATCCCAGGACCCTGGGATCACAACCTGAGCCGAAGGCAGACGCTTAATGACTGAGCCACCCAGGCGCCCCCATATTGCTATTTATGACAGAACTATCAATTGAATAGTGCAGGAGAAAAAAATGACCTATCAAATAAAAATAAAGTAAGTAAGTAAGTCTTTCCAAAGAGGCAGACAATGAGGTAAATAAAAGACTGAAATAATGTATGGCTTCTAAATTCTGACATTCATTATTTGTTACCCTAAACAAATGTCTATTTTTTTAAAATCTGGATATAGAGAACTCTCTTGATTTTGTTTTTTTTTTTAAGATTTTATTTATTTGACAGAGAGGCACAGCGAGAGAGGGAACACAAGCAGGGGGAGTGGGAGAGGGAGAAGCAGGCTTCCCACGGAGCCCGATGCGGGGCTCAATCCCAGGACCCTGGGATCATGACCTGAGCTGAAGGCAGCCGCTTAACGACTGAGCCACCCAGGCGCCCTCTTGATTTTGTTTTATTATTGCAATATTTTTAACATTTATTGACTGCTTACTATGTGTCCTAGGCCCTAAGGTAAAAGCTTTTACAGGATATCTCATTTAATCCTCACAATAATGCTATTACAGGTACTATCATCATCTGCATTTTACAGATAAGGAAACTTAAGTAGTTCAGTACATTGCCTAAGATTATACCATTAATAAACAGCAAAGCTGGGATTTGGAAGTTTATCTTCAGAGCTTGCATTCTTAAGCTGGTAATTATTATCAAGTTGATTATTTTAAAATTTGGACAAAAAATCAACTTTAAATTAATTAAAAGATTAAGCACTAAGCTTACTTCACTGCAAATGGCTGGCTGAGGACAATACAATGGAGGAGCCGGAAGATACAAGCCAACCGGCACTAAGCCCCGCAGCCTCCTACTGAAGTCCTTGGCGGAATTTACCAGAAGCTGAAATGTCTCTGACAGAATATCTGCATCAGCCATAACTGCTGCTTTCAGTACTTCTTGCACTGAACCAAATAGCAGATTTACATCTTCTTCTTCAATGGGATCTACCAAATACAAAATCAGGTAAAACAGTTAAAATTTATATTATGCTGATCCTATTTTGTAGTGTAAAATTTCCTACCTGAAAAACCTAATCATCAAAAGTGAACATATTGGTTGACAGGCAAAACAAGGCAACTTCTAGACAGAAACTATTCTGCTACTTTATTTTTTTATCTTTTTTTTTTTTTTTTGAGGGAGAGATTGACCATGGGTGGGGGGCAGGAGGAAGGAAGAGAGAGAATATCTTAAGCAGGTTCCACACCCAGAGCAGAGCTCAATGCAGGGCTCGATTTCATGACCCTGAGATCATGACCTGAGCTGAAATCCAGAGTCAGCCGCTTAACCGACTGAGCCACCCAGGTGACCCCACCACAGTATTTTTTAAATAAAGTTAGTAAAAATGACTTATGTCATAAAGCTAAAAAAAAAAAAAAAAAAAAAGCAGGAACATACAAAACTTTCCCACCAACAGTGTAGGAGGGTTCCCCTTTCTCTGCACCCTTGCCAACATTTGTTGTTTCCTGACTTGTTAATTTTAACCATTCTGACCAGTGTGAGGTGGTATCTCATTGTGGTTTTGATTTGTATTTCCCTGATGGCAAGTGATGTGGAGCATTTTTTCATGTGTCTGTTGGCCATTTGTATGTCTTCTTTGGAGAAGTGTCTGTTCATATCTTCTGCCCATATCTTGACTGGATTATTTGGTTTTTGGATGTTGAGTTTGAAAGAAACTAAGGGTTGCAGGAAGGGAGGTGGGTGGGGGGATGGGATAACCGGGTAATGGGTATTAAGGAGGGCATGTGATATGATGAGCACTGGGTGTTACAGGCAACTAATGAATCATTGAACATTACATCAAAAACTAATGACTAATTGAGTTTAAATTTTTTTTAAAAAAGATAAAAAACAGTCCTACAATCTAGCTTCTACTATATAAGTATTTGTATTAATGTGGACATGTCCCAGAAGGTAAAATGCAAGGAGATACAGGTGATAGAACTGGAGGTTTAGGGACTTATATTATGAAATATTTAAAGCATGCTTTAAGATATAGAATATAATATGAAAACACTCATGTATTGACTTTTCATGCTTGTCTGATATTAACATTGTTGATATATTCAATTAATATTTTTTAAAAATAAAATGTTTCAGATATAGCTGAAATTTCTTATGTGCCAATCATATTCCACTCACTCTCTCCAAAGATAGCTACTATCCACAATTTGGTATGGGTATACAGGAACCCCTATTACACAGATGTTGTGTCCTATACAGAGAGTTCAAATTCATTTTCCACTTCACTAACCATCTGCTGAGTTTGTTTTTAAATCAGTTTATAAGGTATAATTTACATATACTAAAATTCATCCTTTTTGAGTATATAGTTCAAATGAGTTTTGACAAATCTATACAGCCCTGTAAGAATAATGCCATCATTCCAAAAAAGTTCTCCTACACCTTTCTGTTGGCAACCACTGATCTGTTTCCTGTCCTTATACTATTACTTTTTTTTTTTAAAGATTTATTTATTTGAGAGAAAGAGGAAGAGGGAGAATGGGGGGAGGGGCAGAGAGAATCCTTCAAGCAGACTCCATACTGAGCGCTGAAACCAACGTGGGACTTAATGCCACAACCCATGAGATCATGACCTGAGCTGAAACCAAGAGTAGGACACTCAACCGACTGAGCCACCCGGGTGCCCCCCTTACAGTGTTACTTTTATTAAAATGTCACATAAACGGAATCAAACTATATGTAATCTTTGTTTCTGACTTCTTTCATTCCTCACAATGGTTCTGCAATTCATCCATGTTTTTGCATGTTATCAGTAGTTTGCCCTTCTTCATTATTGATTATTCTATTATATAGATACATTGAAATTTGTTTATCTGTTTACAAGTTGACGGGCATTGGAGTTGTTTCAAGTTTTTGACTATTATGAAGAAGCTTCCATGAACATTTGTATACAGGTCTTTGGATGGTTCTACGTTTTTATTATGCTTAGGTAAATACCTAGGGGTGGAATCCACTGAGTTTCTATTTCCTCTTTGTTTCTGACTCCTGGAAATTTGCCCTACTTTCTCTATATATTAGCCTTAAAATGTGTATTTTTATATTTTATCTAGAAACACATTTTACCTATATATTTATTATAGGAAAGTTTTGCAGATTATTTAAAACAACATATTGCTAGAACTGTAAGTTCAGACTGGGACTTTTCTAGTCCTTTTTTTTCAAAACCAACTTTCATGTAGTTACATTTTTTCATTTATTTAAAAAAATACTGACAGGGGTGCCTGGGTGGCTCAGTCAGTTGAGTGTCTCCCTCCAGCTCAGGTCACAATCCCAGGGTCCTGAGATCAAGCCACGCATTGGGCTTCCTGCTCAGCAGGGAGCCTGCTTCCTCTCTCTCTCTCTCTGCTGCTCTCTTGCTCTCACTCTCTCTCAAATAAATACATAAATAAATTCTCTAAAAATAAAAATTTAAAAATTTAAAAATATTGACAGAAAATTATCAAAGAAAAGTTTTTAGTCAGATTTCCAAGTATTATGAGTTCTTTCTGGAAAGAGAAGTTATAATTAGTAGGTTCTAAGAATATAGAGTCCCTGCTTAATGGAGACATGCACTAATAAAACCAAAGGGTCCCACAGTAGTCATTAAACATACAACTTTAAATACCTGACTTCATTACTTTTCATCTAAATTTCTCCATCTATAAAACAGACAAATTTTATAAGGCTCCTGGGTAAATCTATGAAATATATGTAATATTACATTATTTTTAATTTTGTAATGCCACTCTGAACTTTTCAAACTAAAAACAAAACCAACTCTGATTTATGCACTCAGCAAGAGTTGAACTAAATACTTTTAAGTATTCTCATGTATGAGAGATTGATTCTACAAATATGACTACAAAAGAAAATAATCCAAATGTAACAAAATACAACTAAGTAAAAAGATATACACAGAAAATCAGAGTGTCATTCAGTTACTTACCATTGTTTTTTAAGCTGGCATAAGTTTTGAATGCTCCCATGATTAAGAATAAATAGCAAACTTTTATCTTTGATGAAGCTTACTGCAAAGTTTAATATATTTGTGGATAGTACAAGCTTTTTAAAATGTCATGAGGTTTATATTAATTAAGCTGATACACTGTCAGAATATATGTAGGTAACACACCTGTGAACTGTTTGTATTTTGAGCCCATTTCATTTTTTGCTTCAAAAGAGGCTGGCCGACCTAAAAAACACTGCAGTTTTTCCCGGAAAATTTGTGCTGGAGTCAAATTTATTGGTAAATTTAGACCCTTTTTGTTGGACCTGAAATCACATCAAGTTAAGAAAAATGAACCCAATCAAAAACTAATGATGTAATATATGGTGATTAACATAACAATAAAAAATTAAAAAAAAAAAGAAAAATGAACCCAAATTCTGAAAAAAAGAAAATATTAACACACTAAGAACTAAACATGAAATTTTAAGAAACAATGAAATTCATTTTTTTTTATTCATCCTCTATTTTAAAAAGAAATTAGGGGGAAAAAAAGAAATAATTGAGGAAATAAGGCACGGAGGAGATTTTTAAGGCTCTCCATGATTATGATACTAATACATCATCCCATCATTATTTCCCATTGCTACCCTACAGTCTACTCTATCCAAACTGCACCAAACTTGTTTTTTGCCAAATGCCTTTGCTCATGTGTGGAATGTTCTCCCTCCCTACAGCTACTCTATTTGTCAAGATCCTGTCTTCCCTTCAATGCCCATCTCAAATGATATCTCCTACATAAAGTATTTCCTGTCCTATGCCCACTTCATACTATTGCTCCACTGGCACTTTTCTTACCACATTATCTAAATTAGAATAATGTTTTGTCCTTATTTTTCTATTAAACTATAAATGCCTTCGATATGGAGATTATGTGCCATTTAAGTTTATATCTACTAAAATACCTGGCAGAGAGCTTGGTACAGAAAGGTTACTTAATAAATAAATATATGTTGTATTATTGAACTGAAAAATATCAAAGATACAGCAATACCATAATATTCAAAAAAGTTAAAATACAGATATTAGATCGATTAGCTTAAAATTCAAATCCTACTTAAGATAGACAAACTCTCCCATTGACTAAAAGCCTTTTGAGGGCATTACTAACAAATGTGCTAAATAAAAGTTTTTGTTTTTTTTTTTTTTAAGTTTTAACACCAGAAAGCTGCTAAGCTGTCCAACATAGTAGCCACTAGCTGCATATTTAGCTATTTAAATTTAAATTAGATTGAAAACTCAGTTCCTTGGTCTTACCAGCCACATTTCAAGTGCTCAATAGCTGCATGTGACTAACAGCTATCATACTGGACTGCACATACAGAACTTTTCCAACACTGAAAACAATTTTATTGGATACTGCTGGACTAAGGATTCCACAAAATGTGTAAATACCAGCAATGAGAGAAATAAAAACATAGATGATACTATGGTACTATTTCTTAATCTAAGTCTGCCTAAATATACATACCTTACGAAATTTCTATCATGTTTACAGAACAGTTGGAAGCCCACACCAATGGAAAGAGATGTCTTCCAGTCTCCAAGTTTATGTGCCAACCACACAGCCTCTGGAATTAGGCCACCAATAAGTAATAATTCAAAGGCATATTCAACTGTCCACACATCAGAAAGATTCTGATCTCTTACAACACTGGCAACTTCAGAGTGTTGTAGAGGAATAAGTCGAAGGCACTGTTCTATGAGTAAATAAAAGAAAACGAATTTTACAATTACATTTATCAGAACTCACTCCTCCTCACACAGTTACACCTCTCTCTCTTTTTTTTTTTTTTTTTTGCGGAAAAGACATTTATTACCAAACTATAAATTAAGAGGAGGTGGGCAGGGTGCAGTAGGACAAGCTGAGTGGTCACGTTTTGGGCATCTGTTCCTTCTCTGTTCTCCTGGGCCTGGATCCTGAGCTCCTTCTGCAGGCGCTCCCAGGCTCGGACCACCTTGGACTGCAGGTAGAAGGAGCCACCCACGGATTTATCGTTCACCTTGAATAGGTGTTCGTAGTTCTTCTGGATCTCCTCAGGGCTCAGCATGGAGACATTGAGAATCTGCTGGGCCTCCTGGAGGCTGAGGCCAGACAGGTTGGAGGCAGCTGCAGAATGGTGTCCAGCACATGCTCGAGCATCAGCTGCTGCCCGGCTGGCTGCAAACTCCTGCCGCAGGGCCCGGGCAAAGGCCCTGCCCACCACCTGCACCCCCATCACAATAATCTGGGCCAGGTATTTGGCCATGGTGGCCGTTCCACCCCGGGGTCGCAGGCTCCGGCTTCCTGGCCCCGCGGCTCCAACTCAAGGGCGGCCAGCGGGTCCACACCTCTCTTTTTTTTTTAAGATTTTATTTTTAAGTAATCTCTACACGGAATGTGGGGCTGAAACCTACAAACCCAAGATCAAGAGTCATATGCTCCACTGACTGAGCCAGCCAGGAGCCCCTATCTCTTTAATTAGTATTTTCTACACAAAATCCTAACAAGAAAGATGTCTTAAGATAGGGATGCCTGGGTGGCTCAGCTGGTTAAGCATCTCACTTTTGCTCAGACTATGATTTCAGGGCTCCCCCCTTCAGCAGGGAGTCTGCTTCCCACCTCTCTCTCCCTCTCCCCCTGCCTATCCCCTGCTCATGCTCTTTCTCTCTCAAATAAATAAAATCTTTTAAAAAATGGCTTAAAATGGGGGCGCCTGGGTGGCACAGTCAGCTGAGCATCAAACTCTTGGTTTCGGCTCAGGTCATGATCTCGGGGTCGTGAGATGGAGCCCCTACATTGGGCTCTGCACTCAGTGCAGAGTCTGCTTGGGATTCTCTCTCCCTCCCCCATCCTTCTGCCCCTCCCCCACTCATGCTCTCTCCCTCTCTCTAAATAAATAAAATATTTTTTAAAAAATGGTTTAAAATAATACTTAATATACTCTAGGTTTTTTGTTTGTTTTTTTTTTGACACTGAAGAAAACGTCTCATTACTGGGTCATGAAGTAAATGACAGCATTTTTAAAAAAAGAAAAAGAGGGGCGCCTGGGTGGCTCAGTCGTTAAGCGTCTGCCTTCGGCTCCGGTCATGATCCCAGGGTCCTGAGATCGAGCCCCACATCGGGCTCCCTGCTCCGTGGGAAGCCTGCTTCTCCCTCTCCCACTCCCCCTGCTTGCGTTCCCTCTCTCGCTGTGTCTCTGTCAAATAAATGAATAAAAAACCTTAAAAAAAAGAAAAAGAACAGAGTGGATACAGAGAGAAGAGAAAGCATTGAGTACATTACATAAAATAAATATAAATACAGTTTAATGAAAACTTTATGTCAGATAATATAAACATATATATACACACTTAAGTATACTGGGCCACAATGTACAATTTATTACTGTGGGCTGACTAAAATACACTTCTATTTCTCCTACTAGAAATTTGGAGAGCAGAGACACATTTTACATGACTTTGTATTCCTCATAGTGCCATGCAATAAAATACTAATTTGAGGTAAAACTCAAGCATTAAGTGTTCAATATATCAGTGTTTATAAGAAAGTAGAAAATAATCCTGACTAAATGGACAAGATTTCAGTCTGGCCTGTGATTAAATACAAAGGGTGATATCCTTCTCCCTAGCCCTCCATACCTTTCCCTAATTAAAGTAACATGAATAAGCAACTTGGAAATACAATGACTGAACTGCTATTTTTTTAAAAATACATATTGCTAAGATTCCCACTCACTTCCTCAAAATAAACCTGGCAAATGGTATGCATGGGTTCCTGCTCCTTGAAATGATTAGTTTCTCACGTGACCTAGTCTCTGCCTGTTCCAAACAATAACACATTAGCTTTCTGACAAACACATTTGGATAGAAACACAAAAATTTGTCATTCACTTGACTGTTACTCTGCATAGGCAAAGAGCCTGGAGATTGACGAAATTTTTCCTACTTTTTTATTTACTATGAGCAAGGTACCATACTACTAAAAGAACTTGAATGATTTAATTTTCTGAAAATTTTATTGCTTTCATACAGCAAGCATCACACCAAATAAGCAACTCAAATCCTCAATACATTCTGCCATTAGTTCTGACTAAAAAGATTAACATAAAATCTATTTTTAAGTCAAGCCTGTGGATATCCTTTTTCAAGATACTAGGAAATTAAAGAAACTAAAGGATATATATCAAATTTCTGGTATTTAAATTTTCAATAATCACAGTTTCAGGCTTAGGAAGAGATCACAAAACTTTCTTCCCCACCCTCTCACTGGGAAGATATTTACACAAGGAATAAAAACGTGTGTCTTTGAGCTTTTATGAATGTTTATGAATATGTCCAAAAACAATTCAGTAATTCTATCACCTTTCTTCCTACAATGTGATAAAGATCTTCCCTAGGTATGCAAAGTGATCTGAAAGGATAAAGGTCATGGCAAACAGCAAAGTCCTATAAATAATGTAGGATAGGAAAACAAGAAATTGAGACAAATTTTCTAAGTCAGGATTTGTTTTTTTTTTTTTTAGGTTTTTCAAAAAACTGCATGGAGTACTACCTCTCCTCTTTAGTAAAATAAGGTGGATTAAAGACACAATTTGTTGTCAGAAACCTTACTACCAAAAATAGAAAACACAGGTGGTAAGTACTTAGGGATGTAACAAAAAAGAGAGCTTAAATATAAAACCACTCTAATGATAATAAATACAGTTGACCCTTGAACAACATAGGTTTGAATTGTGCAGGTCTACTCAAACACAATTTCCTTGGATAAATACAGTACAGTAATATAAATGTACTTTTTATGATTTCCTTAAGATTTTCTTTTTCTAGCTTACTTTATTGTAAGAATACAGTATATCATACATATACAAAATATATAACTTACTGTTGACCAGAGTAAAAGCATGTGGTCAACAGTTCACTTTTGGGGGAGTCAAAAGTTATGTGTGTATTTTTGACTATGCAGGGGGCCAGCACGCCTAACCCCCATGTTGTTCCTGGGTCAACTGTAATATCAAATGTACAAGGAAATAAGTATTAGGTATCTGAGAGGCTTAGAGAAAAGCATTAAAGTGAAAGGAGCACATGCTGTAAGGGAGGAAAGGCAGGGAGCACCAGCTGAATCTGAGTTAGGACATGGTAGAAAAGGACAATGGTGGGCAGGGACAGGAGAGCAGCAGGCAGAGCCTGGTGAAAGCTGAGCACCTGTTTCTGTTGATACCAGTCCCTAAAAGAAGCCAGAATCAGGTCGGGACCAACATTTTTTCCCAAGGAAGTAGGGACCTACTAGAAAAGAAGCCATGAGACAAGTTCCCTTCTGATCCTACCTCACACACATGATTTTCTAGGGAGCAGAACCTCCCGAAGAACCCCAGGTGAGAAGAGAGACTAGCACTACTGCTAAAGTATTCAAGTGGGTACAAACAGTCCTCTGCTCCAACCCACATCTTTAGACATTTACAGAAGACTCTGAACACATAGTTCAAAATTCACAGTTCTGTGATTAAATTTGCTGACTACTTGTTGCTACCTCTATTAAACTTTTTAAAAACATTTATTTATTTGAGAGAGAGAGAACGAGAGAGAGAGAGAGAGGGAGAGCACAAGTGGGGAAAGGGGAAGAGGGAGAGGGAGAAGCAGGCTCCCCGCTGAGCAGGGAGCCCAACACAGGACTCCATTGCAGGACTCCAGGATCATGACCTGAGCTGAAGGCAGATGCTTAACAGACTGAGCCACCCAGGCACAGGCACCCCCTCTATTAAACTTCTAATTACCTTACATCTTGTACTATTCTAATGTATGTGTACATATTTATCAGTTCATGTTACTTCCTGCTGAAACCCCACTGTACTTAAAGTGCAGATTCTTTCCCCTGGTTCACAACATCTGGCCCCATCTCTGACTTTATCTCATATCATTCTCCACCTCACCCTCTCTCCTCCAGCCACACCAGCCTTTCAGTTTCTCAAATGCATCAAGTTTGTTCTTGTTCTGGGGCTTCTGCACAAGCTCGATTAGAATGCTGTAAGTCCTGAGGGGTCCAAGGCTGCTCTTTCTTGTCATTAAGAGTTCATCTTAAACGGCCCCCCCACCCTCAGACAGTACTTTCCCAAATTCACCATCTGAAATACCCACTCAGTCACAATGCATTACTCTACTTCAACTCTCTGCATGCCAATTATCACCACTTGTTTATGTATTCATTTATTTAATTTTCTGATTCAAGCTATTAGATGTTATTTAATTAATTAGATGTATATTTAATTAGATGTTATATTTAAACTCCATAAAAGAACAGGTATTTTATCTGTTTTGTTCATGGCAGTCAGAATAAGTTTGTTTCATACATCAAAACAAAAGAACTACAAATATCTTCATAATATTAATCTCATATGGTGCAAGTTAATATATTTCTAGCACCTACAACTCTGCTTGGCACACAGCAGACACTTAATAAAATTAGTGAAATAAAATGAACATCACAGAAATCTGTGTACATTGTTTCTCTCCATAAGAGCAGAGCAGTTCTCTATGCATTAATCTGTGGTACATTTTGACATTAATAAAATGATTAAATAGAGGAAAGTAAATGATCCAAAGAAAATTATAAAAGTAAATCATCCAAATAAAATTAAATTCTAAATTAGCATACTCAAAATTTGTTAAATTTCCATTTTTATATAAATGACAGTCCTTTTACTTTAAAAATGGAAACTTTATAAAAATAGCAATTTGTCTAAAATTTGTAATTAAAAATTCATACTCAATAAAAACAAACCCAAGCAATACCTTTCTCAGATTTTATTCATTTATAGTCACTGAGAATCTGTGCATCACACACTAAGCTAGAACACTATTATTTCTATAGAATAATGTTCACTATATAGGTTGATTTTAAATAGTATGGGAAAAAACAGTGAGAAAATTATCTGGTTACTGTATTACCTGTTTTAACATGAAGGGGAGGAAGAACATTCACATTGTGAGGTGGCAAAATGTAAAGCAGCTGATTGGCGAAATAGGCGGCCATGAAACGAGCCATGGACTGGATAACCCTCACTGCCGCCTCAGGACGAACATTTCTAGTCATTCCAAACTCACAGTGAGACTTCTCAGGAACTAAGGAATACAGCAAATGACCAAAGGAGATTCTGATCAAACTATCAAAAAGCAATAATATTTAAGTTCCCAACATTATGCAAGAAGAAAATTATAATTAAAATTTTTTTCTCAGATGAGCACCCACGACCTGTATGAGCTAATTTATAATAGGTATCTATGCTTATTGAGGACAATAAAACAAAAATAGTTAGCTCACAATTATGAGCACATGCACTTAGGAATACTGATGATTTTATTTACTTCAAGTTACCAGTTTTATTTTAAAACACAGAAGGATAAATACAACACAATCCAGCCATGATGGACTTGCAAGCTTAAATTTCATTATTTTCCCTTTTCCTTCCCTTTCCGTTTTTTCTTTGATGAAAGGAGGCAGAGTTTACTATAAAAATAATCTGAAAAGCACTAGAACAGTGACTCTTTTTTTTTTTTTAAGATTTTATTTATTTATGTGAGAGAGAGTAAGTGAGAGAGAGAGCACAAGCACAGAGAGGGGCAGAGGGAGAGGGAGAAGTAGACACCCCTGCTGAGCAGGGAACCAATGCTCAGTGCTCGATCCCAGGACCCTGGGATCATGACCTGAGCCAAAGGCAGCCGCTTAACCAACTGAACCACCCAAGAGCCTCTAGAACAGTAATTTTTTTTTTTTTAAGATTTTATTACTTACTTGAGAGAGAATGAGAGAGATAGAGAGAGCATGAAAGGGGGGAGAGTCAGAGGGAGAAGCAGACTCCCCGCTGAGCAGGGAGCCCGATGTGGGACTCGATCCCGGGACTCCAGGATCATGACCTGAGCCGAAGGCAGTCGCTTAACCGACTGAGCCACCCAGGCGCCCATAGAACAGTAATCCTTAATGCTGTTTTCTGTACCATTACATCTGGCGATTAGGATATACTCCCATTAGTAAGAGTGGCTCACTATTGTAAGATTCTTTGGGGAGGGAGGGACAAAAGGAAAATGTGGGGTGAAGGGAGAAAATGGGTGGGGGAGCGGGAATTACATCAGGATTTCTGAGGTGATTCTGATATATAAACTGCAGGAGCAAATGTGCCGTCCCTATTTGAGAATCAAAACTCAGTAATATAAACTGGCATTCAGAAATCTGAAAATAGTTAAACTAGTAAATATAGATAAATACAAAGTTAACATTAATTTTTTAGAAATTTATGGCCCCAGGGCACCTGGGTGGTTCAGTCAGTTAAGCATCCGACTCTTGATTTCCGCGCAGGTTACCGTCTCAGGGCTGTGAGATCGAGCCCCAAGTGGGCTTGCGGTGGGTGTGGAGCCTGCGTGGGATTCTCTCTCTCCCATTCTTCCCCTCTAATTAATTAATTAGTTAATTAATTAAAAAGAAAATTTATGGCCCCAACAATAGCAAAATATTTTTCTTTCCCAGAAGTCACTTGATACATATTCACAATATTAAGTTCTATATTCATATGAACCACTTCTATCTTGTCACTGTATACCTCAGCATGTAACACTCTTCCTCTCACAGAGTAGGCACTCAAGATTATTGTTAAGCTTTTCTTAATAAAGGGAATCTTGTGAAAAAAAATTTTTTTTAAGATTTTATTTACTTATTTGAGAGAGAGAGATAGCGAGAGAAGGAAAACAAGCAGGGGGAGTGGGAGAGGGAGAAGCAGGCTTCCCGCGGAGCAGGGAATCCTATGCGGGGCTCGATCCCAGGACCCCAGGATCATGACCTGAGCCAAAGGCAGACGCTTAACACCTGAGCGACCCAGGTGCCCCTTGAGAAAATCTTATTAGCCTTCAAGCAGTATTCTTCATTTGGTCATTTAAATTCTGGAAAAACCATACTATTTCTTCACATTGAACTTAAAAATACATGGGTATGAATAATTTTCTCCTCATTAACCTTGCTGTACGAATTATACAAAGGCAAGATTTCCAGTAATTCTACTCATACAAAACTCATTATTAGAAACTCAAAAATAAGGTCCTTAAATGGCGAGCAACCTAATTCTAAAAGATAGTCACAGAGTAAAACTGTATCAATTCAGAAGTAAAAAAATTTGAAACAGTAATTCTGTATGTGGCACCCTGATGATGTTAATAATGGCAACCTTACGCAATAAAAATTAAATTATGACTATATACAATGATATAATAAGGTAATGTGCAGGAAAGAGATAACAGAACAGGCCTGACTACTTGAAATGCTTGCGTATAATGTTGGTCCTTGGATGGCATCTGGGAACTTGGATTTGGGAAGCATTTCCACCACCTTAACTGATGAGAATGGCTTACTGGACCTGTTTGTACAAACAATGTGGTTTATGCTGAACACCTGTTTTTCTTCTGAGAGTAGAATTTTGGTATGGGCTAGGCAGAGGGGGTATACATGACCAACCAGACTCTAATTAAAAACGCTGGGCACCGAATCTCTAAATGAGTTTCCTTGGGGCGCCTCAGTGGCTCAGGCAGTTAAGAGTCTGCCTTCGGCTCAGGTCCTGGGATCGAGCCCCACATCGGGCTCCCCACACCACGGGAAGCCTGCTTCTCTCTCTCCCACTCCCCCTTCTTGTGTTCCCTCTCGCTGTGTCTCTCTCTGTCAAATAAATAAAATCTTTAAAAAAAAAAAAAAAACAAGGGCACCTGGGTGGCTCAGTCGGTTAAGCATCTGCTTTTGGCTCAGGTCATGATCTCAGGGTCCTGGGACTGAGCCCCGCATCAGGCTCCCTGCTCAGTGGGGAGTCTGCTTCTCCTTCTCCCTCTGCCCCTCCCCCTGCTTGTGCTGGCTCTCTCTCATTTGCTCTTTCTCAAATAAATAAAGAAAAAAAGAAAAAAAAAAAACCCATGATCCTTGCTATTGAGAAGCTGACAGATCAAAATTCACTCTACCCTAATTTAGTCAGAGCAACCAACTTTTATGTATAAGCAATTTCATATCTAAACCTATGAATACAAATTAATGAGATTAAACATACTGACTGTTAAAATACATACCTGAATAATCCTCATTTTCTTTTACAGGTAGATGGGACAACCTCAAAATTTCTCTTACTAGGTGATCACATAATCCTTGAGCATCATTTAAGTTATAGCTATAGAGGTAGCAGTATAAAAGAGAAAGATAATAGCGTATCTGAAGAAAACATGTTCTTCTTCCTCCTTAAACAAGAAAGAATTAAGCTTATATTAAAAACATGTTAGCAAGGTAATGTTCCTTTTTTTTTTTAAGTTTATTTAAGTAATCTCTATACTGAACGTGGGGCTCAAACTCACAACTCCAAAATCAAGAGTCACATGCTCTTCCAACCGAGCCAGTCAAGCACCCCAGCAAGGTAATGCTCTCAATCTGGGTGCAAGGTAGACAGGAATGTTCAGTTTATGAAAGCTGTACACTCAGGTTATATGAATTTTTCTGTATTTGTTTTATACTTCAATAAAAAGGTTTTTTCCTTAAAACAGGTCAGCAATACTTTGTTCTTTCTCATTTTAAGTTCTGAACTATTTTATTATCTTTCATCAGGCCCTAGGACGACTAAGATTTTATCCCAAGAGAGCTGCAAATCCTTAGCATCTCAGCACGAAAGTCCATTAACAACAACTATCTCAAGTATACCTGGTATAAAACAGAAGGAAACATGCTAAAAAAGAAAACCCCAAGAAACCATACATAGATCAGTTAGTCAAAGAGACTTCCCAAAGGAGAAGCACTATCCAATGAGATAGGAGCCCCTGACCACTGCGTCCAAGTATCTAATGGGTGTTTAGAACTGATACCTTATCCATTCTTCCTGAGTAAAAGAATTCCAATTTTATTTGGGGTTAACAATGCACCCAGGGGCACCTGGCTGGCTCAGTCAGCGGAACATGAGACTTAATCTCGGGGTTGTAGGTTCAAGCCCCACGTTGGGTGTAGAGATTACTTAAAAATAAAAAAAACTTTAAAAAAATAAATAATGCACCCAGATCACAATTTCTCACTTAGATGTGGCCACATGAAGAAAAGACTGAGTTCTGGACCAAGAGATAACACTACGTAGAACTTCCAGAAAAGCTGCTCAAAGGCAGGTAACTCAGCTTGGAGGTGCACCATTTCTTGCCCTTCCTCCTCCCTTCCTTTCTCCTGTCTAGAATATGGATGCAATGGTTGGAGTTCCGGTACCCATTTTAGCTCATGTAATGGCCTTAAGATTGGAAGCAATGCACTAAGGACGACTGAGTAGAAAAACTAAAGGACATAGGTCCTTAATTAGACCACGGAAACACCAAACAGCCCCAGACTGTCAACTTCTGGTCTCTTTTTGTAAGAAAGAGAAATAAACTTCTTTCTTGTTGAAACCATTATTACTTTCAGTCTCCATTATCAGAAGCCATTCCTAGTGGATACAGTTGGAAATGAAATTAAATGTAAAGGTCCATAATGGAATTCATTTTTTTTTTTAAGATTTTATTTATTTGACAGAGAGAGAGAGAAAAAGCACAAGCAGGGAGAGTGGCAGGCAGAGGAAGAGAAGCAGGCGCCCCGCTGAGCAGGAAGCCCGATATGGGACTCAATCCCAGGACCCTGGGATCATGACCTGAGCCAAAGGCAGTCTCTCAACCAACTGAGCCACCCAGGAGCCCCATAATGGAATTCATTATGAAAACTTTTCTCCAAGAGAACTTCTCATCTCCTTGAATGCCACACTTCTTCATCCAGTTGAATAATCCCCAAATGTGAGAACTACATTAGACTTCTTTCTCCAGATCTACTCAGTCACAATTCCAACTGATCAAAACTATTGTCTGTCAAGTGTAACCTCTGCTCTCCAGTACTCTTGACATTGCTTTCAGGACCTACTCAACAGACTAATTTTCCTGCTTCCATGTGAAACCCACATATCTACACCACATTCCTACAAATGACCCTCCACACTGTACCAAAAGAATCTTTCCAAATGGCCTATATTCATTTGAAAAGTTCTGTTTCCTACATAAAGTATCTAACTGATCCCAATCTCGTTTGGATAAAATCTTAATCCCTTCGCATTGCATACGGTATGTTCCTTATCATCTATTCCCTACATACCTCTCAACTTAGCTCTCAGCACCCTGCCCCTAATACTGAATACATATATCATATAATCTAATCCTATTAAACAACTTCCAGTTTACCAAGTTGCCATGGTTTCTCACGCCTTTTTATTTTTATAATGTTACCTCCTTCTTTAAACCATTACCACAATTTTAGCTCGCTAATTTATATTCAATTTTAAATGTCAACGCCTCCAGGTTTTCCCCAGACTAATGCTTACACTCCAGCCTCAGATTGCGCAAAGTGCTCTTCTGTGCTTCCCCAGCATCTACCAAACAACATAACGAGAAAAGTACTGGTTTTTTATGTAATCTCTCCTCCACGTCGTGGGCAACTTGTGGGTAAAGTTATTTATTTCAGTTATTCCTAGTGCCTAATACAGTACTAGGGACATAGCAGGGCCTTGATAAATACTGATTAAAATAGGGGAATGAGTGAAATATGCAAAGCAGTCAGAAAATAAGCTTAATAATTGGCCAAACCTGACCATGTAGTAGTTATAGTCATGGCTAGCTCCAAGGTCACTAGCTGAGAACTTGTCATCCTAGCCAAACCCTCAATACCATAAAAGCCATCACCAGTTTCTAGAATCTACATTCCTTTAGTCTCATCAAAAATTCCATGAAGCCCATACTTAATCCAACAATCAGTCTAACTCACAGGAAATTCTTAAAAGTCGAATTACTTCATGGCAGAGAGCCTTAGCTCCACATTTCTCTAAGTCTGTAAAAAGGTGGTAAATGGCCAACAAAACAAAACAGTATTTTATTTAGGATATAAATCTAATTTTTTCCCCAAATGGCCATCAAAACAAAATAGTATTTTATTTAGGATATAAATCTAATTTTTTCCCCATCAATAATCAGTCACTCCCATCACTAACCAAAAAAAGGACAGAAGGAGCCTTATCTATAAATAATGGGAAAAATTCTTAGTGCTACAAATTCCAAGAGTAAAAATAATTTTAAATATTTCTGATAGTCAAGGTGCCTACAATGGTGTATTCTATTTGAGCATTAAGAAATTGTGAGCACTCAGAAATGTGGAATTATTTTTAAGCTCTACAGCATGCCAAAATACATTCCTACCAATATTATGGCAAATATTATTTTTTAACACTCTCCTACCTTTCTCTTGAGATTCTTGTAGAGCTTTCCTCCACAGTTGAACAGATTTTTCATATGATCCTAACAGGAAACACTCTTCACCTACAAAGTTTTCAACCAACAATCAATCATGGTTAATGATATTATAAAAATTTACTTCATTTTAAAATTTACTGGATACAGCTGAGCCAGAAACTATTTTGAAAAACAAATAATTGCAACCAATTAAAAAAATCAAAGCCCAGGGGCTCCTGGGTGGCTCAGTTGGTTGGGCGACGGCCTTCGGCTCAGATCATGGTCTCAGGGTCCTGGGATCGAGCCCCGCATGGGGCTCCCTGCTCGGCAGGAAGCCTGCTTCTCCCTTTCCCACTCCCCCTGCTTGTGTTCCCTCTTTCACTGTCTGTCAAATAAATAAATAAATAAATACATAAATACATCAATAAATAAATATCAAAGCCCAGTTAACTATATTGCTTATTCACAGTTAGAAAATGTTTATAAACTACTGACCATTGATAGATTTAAGTTCTAAGGCTTGGTTCAAGTGAACTCCAGCAGTCTGTAGGTTAGCCTGTATATGACATAACAGAGCCTTGACAGTAGATGCTTCCTGTGTCATTTTTTCAGTTAACTGTCTGTCACCTTCAGGAAGTCTTCGACTTAATTGTGTTTGATACCATACGGTTTTTTTGTACAACACTCTCCAGAGAACGATCAATCTGCACACAAAATTAAGTGATCATCAAAGCCAAATTTCAGACCAGGAATAAAAAGGAGTACAGCCTCCTACTCAGCCTTATTATTTTTGCCTGCATTCTTCATTGATAAAATAATATATATGCAAACTGATCAGAATTAAATATAGCACAAAGTCCACTGATCAAAAAATGCATTAATACATTTTTTAAATCTTCATGGTTATTTTTCTGTAGTGCTCACCTAAACCAAAATCATTCAATACTTCAGCATGTATCATGGCTGCCCAAGGCTAATAAAATATGTGTGTTGAATAAAATTTGGCACAAATCCTAAAATATTTAAAAAATTAATATAAAAATCTATTAATGCTGACTGGTAATGGATACAGGGTTTCTTTTTGGGATTATAAAAACATTCTGGAGGGGCACCTGAGTGGCTCAGTCAGTTGGATATCCAACTTTTGGTTTCTGCTCAGGTCATGGTCTCCGGGTCATAGGATCAAGCCCTGCATCAGGCTCAGCGAGGAGTCTGCTTGGGATTCTTTCCCCTTTCCTCCCCCTCGAATAAATGAATAAAATCTTAAAAAACAAAAAGCATTCTGGAAATATGCTAATAATTCTACAACCTTATGACTATGTTAAAAATCACTGAATTTCATACTTTAAAATGGTGAATTTTATAGTATGGGAATTATATCTCAATTTTTCAAAAAGGAAAACATCTATAATGTTGATGGTATCCTGATATAAAGTAAATATACCTGTGTCCTGGTCGCTGAGCAACATTTACTGCTGGAGGATGAATCTTGAAAGATGAGTCCCAAGACCAGTTTTCCTGAGAATCACTATCTTGAAACATTTGAAAAATGGGTACCACCAATTTGTCTTGATCTGCTATTCTACTTCCATCAATAGATGCTGAAATAACTTCAGGTTGAAGAATGTATATGCCATTTAAATTATCAGCTACCATTTTAAGTAAATGAAAACAAGCCAAAAGCTTCTCTGAAAATAACTGACCCTGTTGTTGCTGAGTCAGCAAAAGCTTTATAGTATTTGAGGTCAGCTTTACCAAATGTCCCACATCTTGTTTGTATCTCATATCCCAATACTGCATTGATAAACACTGATGAAAAAGTTGAAAGATACAAAATACCCATGCATTTTGTCTTGTGCTCTTGCTTAAAAAAGGATCTAGTTTGGGGAAAGGATATTTTATAAATTGAAGAATGTAGAAAAAATGAGTGATACAAACAACTGTGTAATTTAACATTACATTTTTTTCTGTCACATTTTTTGAAATTCCGATAGCCCATGCTGCAAGGAGATTTTTCTGGACAGAATGCAGTTCTGTAATGGTTTTATCTGTCTCCTTGATATTATCCTTTGCATGTATTGTATCAAACATAGACGCAAATTCCAATCTTCCCTCCTTGACACTACTGAACAGTGGATCACTTTTTTGGTTCCAAAGTGAGAATAAGTTGTCTGGAAAGTATTTGCCTTCATTAGTTTCTTCTGCTTCAAAATCCTAAAACATGAGTGAAAAGAATTATACTTAATGTTATTTAATACCTTGTAAGTAAAAATCACTGGTGTTCTCAAATTTCTCCCCCTTAACAAGAGAAAAACAAAATATGTTTCTTGAAATAAAGTCAATATGTAACTGTTCAAATAAATAAAAAAAACTGCTACTAAGTACCTGGAAATCTGTTGTTTTTTCATTTAACTTCATTGTTTCTTCTGCCTGTAAGAATCTGGGGACAGCAGAATCAGCTAAACTTTGAGTTCCTTGGTGTTTTAACAGGCTACATCTCAGGGAATCCAGTGATCTCAAGTTCAGCCCTTTGCCTTTTGGCTGTAGAAGATAAAAGATTTCCAAGAGTAAAATTTTCTCTGTAATTCTATCATAAGCAGTTAAAAATTCTACAGACAACCGTATATAATCCAAGGATATTACTGTCAGTATGGTTTTAAATCTGAGAAAACTAAGAAGCCAACTTTTACCAATGATACCAAAAAGCACTATACCTTAGACAGTATCATACTTTGGTATGTTTTCTCAAGCCTCTGGGTTGAATCAAGTAGAAGGGATCTCATGAGCACTGATGGAGACAGGTTATCAACAAATCGGAGGGTTGTGACCATGTACCCATCAGAAATAATGAGGTAGGGTAACCGTGAGTGTGCTTTTATAGAAAATCTCTGTCTCATAGGGTCACTATCAGAAGCTGATGAATCTACAGAATTATTTGAATCTTGAAATGTAAACTGCTGAGGTCTAGCAAACAAACACAAAATTAAACAATTAGTAAGAGAAAAATCTTAAAGGAAACAATCATATTATTCCAAAGAAAAAAACAATTAAAAGCTACAGAAATGATAAAAAGGCCAGTTAAACACACTAACATTAAACTGTATTATCTATAAGGAAAACATAAATGATTAAATAATATGTAGGTTTATATGTTTTTTAAATATTCCCTGAATTGTGGTATTTACTCTATTTTGTTTTTAATTTAGTTTTATACAAACTATTTCAGAGAAGAATTAAGTCAGTTCATTTTTACTATTAAAGAGTTAAATAGTTAACCTTCCTTAACATATATTTAAATATACTTATAAGAATATAATTATGAGCTATGAAAGTACTTGTTATTGAGGAGAAAGAAGGGGTGGCCTGTGTGGCTCAGCTGGTTGAGTGTCCAACTCTTGGTTTCAGCTCAGGTCATGATCTCAGTGTTGTGGGACTGAGCTCTGAGTCGAGCTCCGCACTGGGCATGGAGTCTGCTTAAGATTCTCTTTCCCTCTCCCTCTGCTCCTCCCTCTTAAAAAAAAAAAAGGAGGAGGAGAAAGAAAGAAAACTAGGAAAGACATTTGGAAAAGATGGTAGTAAGGAAAATTTTATCAGTTTAAGATTAAATTTGACTAAGCTTCTACATAAATGTACATATTTACTGTTACGGTGGTATACCTGATTATGATTACTTAATATCACTGCTTATTAACTTTGGGGCTTTATAAAGAGAATAATCAAAAATATATTATAATCTCTTTCTGGTTAGGAAACTACACCAAATGGTCAACAACAGGAGAATGGTTAATTATAGAATGTACACACCACAAGGAATCTATAGAACATTAAAAAATTACTTCATGGAAATATGTATAATATAAACAGTTTAATCAAAAAAGCAAAATAGTAAACAGCATATATCATAGAACTTCTTTTGTTTTAAAAAAGAAACTAATGGGTGCCTGGGTGGCTCAGTTGGTTAAGCGACTGCCTTCGGCTCAGGTCATGATCCTGGAGTCCCGGGATCGAGTCCCACATCGGGCTCCCTGCTCAGCGGGGAGTCTGCCTCTCCCTCTGACCTTCTTCCCTCTCATGCTCTCTCTCTACCATTCTCTCTCTCAATAAATAAATAAAAATCTTTAAAAAAAAAGAAACTAATATTGTTATTATTATAAATACCATATATATTTTTTAATTTGTAGGACAACACACTAAAATGTTAATTGCTATTTTGGAGGAATAGGATTACAAGAGTGTTTCACTTTCTATACTATTTATTTTTATAGCACTTGATTTTTTAGTTTTTTTAAATAATAAATATGTATTACTTTTGTAATCAGAAAAAGTAATCCATTTAATTTTTTACATTTTTTTAAGATCTTATTTATTTGACAGAGAGAGAGACAGCGAGAGAGGGAACACAAGCAGGGGGAGTGGGAGAGGGAGAAGCAGACTTCCCACCGAGCAGAGAGGCTGATGTGGGACTCGATCCCAGGACCCTGGGATCATGACCTGAGCAGAAGGCAGACAGCTGAGCCACCCAGGTGCCCCAAAAGTAATCCATTTTAAAAGGTCCTAAATTAATTTTAAAGACTATGAGGAAATTCAAGTCAATTATGAATTAGACCATAAAAAAATAAGGAAAAAATACTTTCACTGCAGGAAGTGACAAACTTCTCAATTAGGATTTTCTAATACTAAAAATTAGGCATCCTTTTTTCTAAATATAATCAAGGACACACCTCTCCTCAATTTCCTTTCTGGGAGGCAATGGATTAATTTCAAAGGACTTTTCCAGTATTTCTGTATTGTAAATACCTGTGTATGTATGTCAGGTCATATCTAATATCAGCATAAATAACAACAAATATTTACTGAGCACTTACTTTACGTCAGAAGTGTGCTAAGCAATTTGTTACTATTTATTATTTCACTTCATTCCCTCAACCCTAAGAGACAGAGTCATCTTCATTTCACAGTAAAAGAAACAGAGGCTTAAAGTATAACTTACCCAAAGTCACACAACTAATAAGTAAAAGAACCAAGATCTGAATTTTAGTCTGACTCCAAAAGCCAAACTGCTACCCCAACCCACAATTAAAAATTAAAATATGGCAAATTCTAAAGTCTTCTATCCATTTCCCACAACTTTTTCCTTTTTTCCCTTTGGGGAAAAAAAAGATAAATCCATGTGCCAAGTTAAGTTTGAGTTACTAATTTATGTAAGTGCCCTTCTTTTAAAACAATAAAAGACATAGCATACTTCTTTGAACTTTTACATAAAAGAAGATATATGTTTGTGTTATTGAATATTTAAATAACTTATACTTACATAGTCACAATGTCAAATTTTCACCAGGATTAAGCAACAAAAAGAAATAGAAGAAAACTATATATAAGAAACAGATATTGAGATGACAGACTCAAAGAAGGAATAAGACAATTTGAAAGATAAAATTACTTAAAAAAATACATAGTAAAGTAATACCAAAGAAGAAAACCTGTAAACAAATTAAAACAATTCAAATGTCTCACCTATATGTTATTAGTGGGTGAAAAGGAATAAATTCTGCTGGCCCAAATTCTATGGAGCAGCCAAATGTAATTAACGTTACCAATTCACCTTGACAGGTCAATAAAACCAGGGAGCCACGTTTTAACATACAAGCCAGAAAAAGACTATCATGAGTCCAGCTGATATCACCTACCCAGTAGGACCTAGAAAAAGCAAGACAGTATGTTTAGAAAGGACTCTCTACAATGTGTTTCACAATTTAAAATGGCCAAGCAAGGGTGAAACATTTCAAAAATAAGGGAAAAAGAATGAATAGTAGGCAACTGCCACATACATTTTTGTGTATTTTACTTCCCAGAAAAAAGGTAAGAAACAAAGATGTTTGCTCATAAATATGTACTCCATACAACATAGCAATTAGAAATTCATACACATAAGCAAGTAAGATGAAAATACTCCCTAAAAGAGTTAAGCTTTTCAGTCACTCACATTTTAATTAGAACTTTTTTTAAGATTTTATTTATTTATTTGACAGAGAGAAAGAGAGCACAAGTAGGCAGAGTGGCAGGCAGAGGGAGAGAGGGAGAAGCAGGCTTTCCGATGAGCAGGGAGCCCGATGCGGGGTTTGATCCCTGAGCCGAAGGCAGCCACTTAACCGACTGAGCCACCCAGGCACCCCAAATTAGAACAACTTTAATCATATTGGTGTCTACAACTAAAATCCACTGATAGATTTAAAGGTCAATACCCTGCCTGTCGTCTCTGCAGTTTGCCAGAGTTCCATGCAGCAGCAGACTTCCTCCTCCCAAAGCCATCCTTACTATTCCTTAACTATCTGGTAATATTAATCTTTCATGGAGACAAAAAGTAGCTCTTCATGTAAATTATGACAGACACTCTAAGTCAAGCAGACCACCGCACTGCGACCAGTAATACTTTTATTTATTTTATTGAAGTATAGTTGAGACATGATGCTGTATTAAATCCAGGTGTTAAGGGGCACCTGGGTGGCTCAGTCGTTAAGCATCTGCCTTCGGCTCAGGTCATGATCCCAGGGTCCTGGGATCGAGCCCCACATCAGGCTCCCTGCTCGGCGGGAAGCCTGCTTCTCCCTCTCCCACTCCCCCTGCTTGTGTTCCCTCTCTCACTGTGTCTCTCTCTGTCAAATAAATAAATAAAATCTTTAAAAAAAAAAATTTCAGGTGTAAGAATGAATAATACCTTTAGAAAGGAACCTTTGGAGAGGGAAAGAAAATGAAGAGGCAAGGCTAGACAGACCTGAAAACTTTGGAAATTCAGAGAACAGCACAGAAAAGTGTTCAGAAAAGGAAATTAAGAAGTCCAAGAGGAAATCTGGTAGTGGCTCATGTGCCATCCAAAAATCATTACTTATGTTGCTATTAACCTACATGCAGTGCCAACTTTGTTTAAAAAGCTAACACCACAGTCTCCCTGAGTATATAATGGTTTTCCCAATCCAGGTTATTTTCATTTTGGTCTCTAATTAAGCTCAATAGTTCCCTACCCGGTTGTGACCCCACTCCTCCTGAGACAACACAGGAAAAAATAAAAAAGAAAAGAAAATATGTTCATGTATCTTCCACCCTACCAAGACTCTTTCTTAAAGTAGGATTTTCCTTACATAAAGCAATTTTAGAATCTATCAAGCACAAATGCTGAAAGGAAATTGCATTATCTATCTAAATACCTATTTAGATACCTTTTGAATTATCGGAGCCTTAAACTTATTAAACCATTGGAAAATAAAAACAGTATGTAGAAACACAAGTGTTCTTACCTAGTAAGTGTAGCTGGGACCACAGGATTCTTGTTACTACATCCTCTCAGGCTACCACAGAGAGTAACAAAATTCAGTGTGTTTATAAACAATACCTGAGTTGCCTAAAAAGAAAAAAAAGACAACAAAACCATTGAATTATTTTATTTTAATCATTACTTTTAATTCTAGAGACCTAGAGACTATTATTATATCAATAAACTATCCTGGAAGTCTTTCCCAACTGGCAAAACAATACTGAAAACTAAAACTCCACGCTCTTTTATACTATATTTTAAGGCCATCAGTTACCACTTTGCCCTTTTTTGTTCCTTTATGCTACCCTCTTTTCACTTCTGAAGGCCAAGTTTTGAAATTACAGCAGCTAGTTTAAATAACTTTACCAAACTACAACATTAAATTGGATCAGAAAACACCAATTTAAAAAACATAAAGTAGTATTAAAAAACAAAGAACTCCAAACTGGACTAAACTCTTATGGGTTACTTCCAAGACAGATTACATTTACTGACCTTTGGGTCTTTCTGATTAAGAGTTACTGCCAGGGTAACACCATCTCTTGAAAAGGCAGAAAGTAGAGCTCCTCTTGACTTTACTGATTCACATTTAGGAACCAGACTGCACAGAATGCAGTTTTGTTGTGCCCAATGAACATGGTATGGCAATGATCTAAGAAAGTAATGAAATAATTGAAAATAGGAAATATGGTAACTTTTAAATTAATAGTTCATCACAAAAAACTTAAGAGTCCAACTAAATTCCTATATGTGCACAAATATTAGGGGGCATTTTAGCAACTGTTCAGAAGTTTCATCCAAGGCACAAAAGAGCAGTTGCCAGTTAAACAAGTTCAATATCAGCATTTTGTTAGTAATGGCATGTTCCATGTCAACCCCAAATACATCTGCTTTGACGAAAGGTTCAGGTGACACAGATTTCTACATTATTATAAACATTTTTACAGGAATTAAATAGGTAGAAAAGAAAGGATTTTTAAAATAGTGGCAATGTTCTGGGGTGCCTCTCTGGCTCAGGTGGTAGACCCTGCGACTCTTGGGTTTTAAGTTCAAGCCACATGTTGGGCTCCATGCTGGGCGTGAAGCTTCCATACAGAAAAATAAAAAATAAAATAAAATAAAGTAGTGGCAATGTCCTATATTTGATATGAGCATGGTTATACAAACATATATTTATCAAAATCCACCTCATTATACACTTAAGATTTTTTTCATTTTACTTTATATAAATTATATTTTAATAAAGTACTGTTAGCATATGAAAATTAAGAAAATAAGCAAAAAAAAAATCACACTATTTTACTAAATCCTACTCAGGCATTTTATGCTTTTAATGCACTCTGTATATTACTGGGTTTTTTAGAATAAATAAAACTGTTTATTTTAATTTATTTATTTAAGTAATCCCTACCCCCAAAGTGGGCTCAAACTCACAACCCCAAGATCAAGAGTGGCATGCTCTTCTGAATGAGTCAGCCAGGTACCCCTAAACAAAGCCAGGTACCCCTAAATAAAACTATTTTAACTTTTTAAAAAATGTATTTAGGGCGCCTGGGTGGCTCAGTTGGTTAAGCGACTGCCTTCGGCTCGGGTCATGATCCTGGAGTCCCAGGATCGAGTCCCACATCGGGCTTCCTGCTCAGCAGGGAGTCTGCTTCTCCCTCTGACCCTCTTCCTTCTAGTGCTTTCTATCTCTCATTCTCTCTCTCTCTCAAATAAATAAATAAAATCTTTAAAAAAATAAATAAATAAAAAATAAAAAATGTATTTATTTGAGAGAGAGAACACATAAGCAGGGGGAGGGGCAGAGGGAGAAGCAGACTCCCCATTGAGCAGGGAGCCCAATGTGGGGCTCAATCTTAGGACCCTGGTATCATGACCTGAGCCGAAGGCAGACGCTTCATTGACTGAGCCACCTAGGCACCCCAATAAAACTATTTTTTAATTTAAAAAGTACTTGAGCATTTAAAAGGTACAGTAGTTAAGTTCAAATTATGTCCCTTTTAAAATTCAATTGAATTATTTTTCAAAATAGCTATCTCTATACCACAACCTTTCTCACCTTTTACATGTTCTCATTTCCAAGAAAGGAAACAAAACAAAAACAAGAAAAACCTAGGAAGGTTTTTAATTTAAAAAGTAAACATTTAAAATGAAAACAAAATAAAGTATGGGAAGAACAGCTTTGTAAAATCTTGTAAGTTCAAATTCACATTTCATTTAACTAATCTTATTATGTTCTTACAGGAGTAAAAATATTGCTGTAAAAGGGATAAAAAATAAGAAGGAAATCTTCACTTTACCTTATAGGTGTAAATACATTTTCATGCCACCGAATTGCTAGAAATGTCAACTTCAGACACTCTCCAGAATAAAAAGTAAACGAACACAAGCAGCAATCTCCAAATAACTGTAGATAAATTTAATAAACTTTAGTATATAATTCATCTGAAAATAAATCAAGATATACAGAACATATATTTATCATAAATAAAATAAAATACGGAAATCCTGCTTGTATTTTTATTCTTAACGTTAGGCTAAAGAATAGTTAAAAAAAAAAAAAAGAGTAAGTAATTTATTTCTGAGCCAGAGGCATGCCCCAAGAAAACAATGCCGGGGAGGGGGGTAGGGGGATGGGTTAGCCTGGTGATGGGTATTGAGGAGGGCACGTTCTGCATGGAGCAGTGGGTGTTATGAACAAACAATGAATCATGGAACACTGCACCAAAAACTAATGATGTAATATATGGTGATTAACATAACAATAAAAAAAATAAAAAAAAAAGAAAACAATGCCATTTACTGTGACTATTACTGGAAAGATTCTTATATATTCTTATGTATTTTTCTCTTATTTAATAGTTACATATTATTTAAATTAGGGCACTACCTAGAGGTAGAGGAAGGTAGAGGAAAATAAAATTTCAAAACGCGATTTCTAACAATAGTGGATTGGGTAATGAAATGTTGGTCCATACATACAAAGAATGCATGCAGCTATTTAAGTTTTTTAGCTAATGAATAGGTTCTTTCTTGGAAATTAAATCTTACTTAGTATCACCAATTCTAGCTTTTTCAATTATTAAACTAGTTATATTTTGAAACTAAGGAAAAGTACAGAATCAGTCCTATAAATAGGGAACAAACTGCTGGTTGCCAGAGGGGAGGGGGGAGGGGGATGGGCAAAATGGGTGAAGCGGAGTGGTGGGTACAGGTTTCTAGTTATGTAACAAGTCATGGGAATAAAAGGTAGAGCATACAGTATATAATCAATGGTACTGTAATAGTTTTGCATAGTGACAGATGGTGACTATACTTGTGATAAGCACAGCATAACATAAAGAGTTGTTGAATCGCCATGTTGTATACCTGTAACTAATGTAACACTGTGCCAACTATACTCAAAAAAATAAATAGAAGTAAATAAAAATTTAAAACTAGGGGAAAGTGAAACTAGGGAAAGAAAAAGGAAGCTCTAACTTAAACCATTTTTTTATTTAAGTATAATTAACAGTATTATATTAGTTTTGAGTGTACAATATAATTTTTCAAAAATTCTACACATTTCTCAAGATAACTATGCTCTTAATACTCTTTATCTATTTCACCCATCCCTCACCCACCTCTGGTAACCACTAGTTTGTTCTCTGTATTCAAGAATCTGTTTATTTTGGTGGTGGTGGTGGTAGTGGTTCATTTTTGATTTTTAGATTCAACATGTAAGTGAAGTCATGGGTATTTGTCCTCTGACTTATTTCACTTGGCATTATACCCTCTAGGTCCATCTATGTCATCACAAATGGCAAGATCTCATTCTTTTTTATCACTAAGTAATATTCCATTTTATAGATATACCACATCTTCTTTATCCATTCACCTATTGATGGACACTGGGGTGCTTCCATAGTTTGGCTACTGTAAATAATGCTGCAATAAATATAGAGGTGCATATGTCTTTTCGAATTAGTTTTTGTTTTCTTCGGGTAAATATCCAGTTGTGGAATTAGTGGATCATATGGTATTTCTATTTTTAGTTTTTTGAGGAAACTCCATACTGTTTTCCACAGTGGCTGCACCAATTTATATTCCCAACAGTGCACAAGGGTTCTTTTCTCCACATCCTTGTCAAACACGTGTTATTTCTTGCCTTTTGATACTAGTCATTCTGACAGGTGTTAGGTGATATATCTCAATGTAGTTTTGGTTTGCACTTCCCTGATTAGTGATGTTGAGCATCTTTTCATATAACTGAGACCATCTGTATGTCTTCTGTAGAGAACTGTATATTCAAGTCCTCTGCCCATTTTTTAATTGGATTATTTGTGGGTTTTTGGTGTTGAGTTGTGTAAGTTCTTTGTATACTTTCGTTTTTTTTTTTTTATTCATTTGAGACACAGAGATACAGAGAGAGAAGAGAGACAGAGAGAGCATGATCAGGGAGAGAGGCAGAGGGAGAAGCAGGCTCCCTGCTGAGCCAGAAGCCCGATGTGGGGCTCGATCCCAGGACTCTGGGATCATGACCTGAGCCGAAGGCAGACGCTTAACCATC
The DNA here is from genome assembly GCF_003265705.2 of Callorhinus ursinus. NCBI lineage: Eukaryota > Metazoa > Chordata > Mammalia > Carnivora > Otariidae > Callorhinus > Callorhinus ursinus. The sequence continues at coordinate 64,061,680 of NW_027397065.1, read as the reverse complement.
TGAGCCACCCAGGTGCCCCAGTTCTTTGTATACTTTGGATATTAACTCCTTAACAGAAATATTTGCAAATATTTTCTCCAGTTCAACAAATTACCTTTTTGTTTTGTTGACGGCTTCCTCCTTCCCTGTGCAAAAGCTTTTTATTTTGTGTACTCCCAATAGTTTTAACTCTGCTTTTGTTTCCTTTGCCAGAGGAGATGTATCTAGGAAAATGTTTCCAAAGCTGTTGTCAAAGAAATTACTGCCTATGCTTTCTTCTAAGAATTTTATCGTTTCAGGTCTCACATTTAGGTCTTTAATCCATTTTGAGTTTATTTTTTTGTGGTGTAAGAAAATGGTCCAGTTTTCTCAACACCATTTGTTGAAGAAACTGTCTTTTCCCCACTATATATTCTTACCTCCTTCCTCATAGACTAATTGACCATGTATACATGGGATTATTTCTGGATTCTCTATTCTGTTCCTTGAGCTGTGTCTATTTTTGTGCCAGTACCATACTGTTTTGATTACCTCCAGCTTTGTTCTTCTTTTCCAAGATCACTTTGACTGTCTTTTGTGGTTCTATACAAATTGTGGGGTTATTTGTTCTAGCTCCTTGAAAAATGTTGGTATTTTGATAGGAATTGCATTAAATCTGTAGACTACTTTGGGCAGTATGGACATTTTAACAATACTCATTCTTCCAATCCATGAGCATGGAATATCTTTCCATTTGTTTGTGTTATCTTCAATTTCTTTAATCAGTGTTTTACACTTTTTGGAGTACAGATCTTTCACCTCCTTGGTTAAGTTTATTCCTAGGTATTTTATTCTTTTTGGTGCAATTATAAATGAAATTGTTCTCCTAATTTCTCTTTCTGCTACATCATTACTACTGTAGAGAAATGCAAGAGACTTCTATATATTCATCTCGTATCCTATGACTTTACTGAATTCATTTGTCGGTTCTAGTAGTTTCTTTTGGTGGAGTTCAAACCATTTTTAATAAGCATTTTAAAAAATATGACCAAGAAATGTAAAAATATTTTTTCCACAATAATTTCATATTTACTGTGACAATTAATGATGACTAAAGATATAGAACAGTGCTTTAACACTCTGCTCAATAGCTTCACAAATAGTTTCTGTTCTTAGAGTCTGCGATCTCAACTTCTATAACACCCTGTCTGATTTGGATTTTACCTCATTTTTTATAAAAACAGCATGCACTACAGCTTCTTTATCTTCATTAGAAGGCAAATGAACTGCTTCTTCAGGTATGATCTGGGACCACTGGCCTACTAATGAAGGGCTTTTAGAAGAGAAGATATTCTTGAATTCCAAATATTCCCAAAGAAATATGCATCCAGGAGTTATAAGCAGAACTCTTTTCCCATTTCCAGATACATACAAGTACAGTCTCAAAGAGCTTGCTTTAAAAAAAAAAAAAAAGTTAATTAAACTTCTGAAGTCTGAATTCTTCCCAGAAAGTACATAATTTATCTATTCTGACAATAAGAAACCTAAATGATGCGTCCACTCAGGATAAAACTAAGGCACAATAAATTAAAAATACAAATAATAGTAACATTTATCATGTATTTGTTACATGATATTAGGAACCCATTGTTATCAGTATGATAGGCCAGACTTTTCTTCAAGATGAATCTAAGTATCACAATCATTTGTGATTCATAGATTCATAGGTTCATTCCAAACTTCATACATATATAAGAAAACATATATATGTATATATTCTCTATCTATACAGATATATATGCACACATACAGAGATGTATTTTTAAAATAGGAATAGGAAAATGTTTCATCTTCTTTTCCTTCTATTTACCAAGTAAACCAATTTAAGTAAATAAAAAACTCCTACCTACTGCAGCTTGAATCATTTTCTTAGGCTCTTCAGTTGTCTGTATAGTTTTCAAGCAATCTTGATCTTTGTTCCAAAGAAAAAGCTCCCCTGTAGTGAGTACCCCAGCCAGCCAGGCATCTGTTTCCAAAAAGGAAATACAATACTTATAATCTAATATTTCCCCTGATATTACCCCAAATTATGAACAAACACAATCTAGCCTTTTGAAAATATCAGTACTACTTAACCATTACTGGATGTTGTTAGGACAGTAACATCCTTCAGTAAGGGCTGCAGACAAGGAATTTTCTTCTTTGTTCTTCCTGACAGCAAATTAATTTCATTTATGAATTTGTCATCCAAAAGAAAAACAGCTTCATTTTCCTAAGAGAAGAAACATGTGAGACTGACGAGGTGCCAGAAGTTAATTCAACCTCTAACCTAAATAATCCCAGAAAGGAAAATAAAGTGACATTCAAGAAAGATTATATACTTGTACCACAAATAATAAAATGAACAATAAGGTTGATTAGGTAACCTAGAGATTTTTTTCATTCTATCTTAAAATCCTTCTTAATAGAATCACTAGGTAGAATAACGTAATGGTTGCATCTAGATCTTTTTGACCTTTAAAATTATAGGAGTGTTGGGGCACCTGGGTGGTTCGGTCGTTAATCATCTGCCTTCGGCTCAGGTCATGATCCCAGGGTCCTGGGATAGAGCCCCACATCAGGCTCCCTGCTCCATGGGAAGCCTGCTTCTCCCTCTCCCAGTCCCCCTGCTTGTGTTCCTGCTCTCACTGTCTCCCTCTCTCTCTGTCAAATAAACAAATAAAATCTTAAAAAAAATAAAATAAAATAAAGCTAGGTTTTTAAAAAATAAATAAAATCTTTTAAATAAATAAATAAAATTATAGGAGTGTCTTCTAATTATGCTAGCCAAAACTGAATTATGTGTTGTTTAATTTCATCAATTTGAACAGTAGTAGGGGCAAGTTTTTAAATTATTTACCTAGATTAAAACAGATATGGCTTCTGAAATTTGTAAAACCCAGGCTCTGATCATTTTTTATTATCTAGAAAAAGCAGGCTGTTTTGAATGAACCTTGTTTTCATATATTTAAGGGCAGTGGTTTTCAAAGTACCACCTAACTAACACTATCAGCAACACCTGAGACCCTGTTAGAAATGCACTCTCCACCCAGAACTACTCAATCAGAAACTCCAGGAGTGGGGCCCAACACTTGTTTTAAAAACATCACCAGGGCGCCTGGGTGGCTCAGTTGGTTAAGCGACTGCCTTCGGCTCAGGTCATGATCCTGGAGTCCCTGGATGGAGTCCCGCATTATGCTCCCTGCTCGGCAGGGAGTCTGCTTCTCCCTCTGACCCTGCCCCCTCTCAGGTGCTCTCTCTCTCAAATAAATAAATAAAAACTTTAAATAAATAAATAAATAAAAACATCACCAGGTAAAGGGGCACCTGGTGGCTCAGTCGGTTAAGTATCTGACTCAATCTCAGCTCAGGTCTTGATCTGAGGGTTGTGAGTTCAAGCCCTGGGTTGAGCATCACCAGATGATTCTGAACCACTGCAAAGTTCAAGAGACACTGTTCTAGAGGAAGTTAAAAATATAATTTCTCATAGGAAATGACTCTAAACACCAAATTTTTAAATTTTCATAATTATTACATATTCTAAGAGGATTTTATAGGTTTGCCAACTTTCCCTAAGGTGAGGAATCTATCCCATATATTGTGAATGGTATTCCTGGATTGCTGGTATATTTTGGCCCATCTTTATTCTAAGTTCTAAGGGGCACTTTTATTGAATACTCATGAAAATCACAATGGGAGGAAACACTCCACTGACTGTTCCAGTAAGGAAAGGTTCAGAAGATTAAATATTCCCTTCTGGTTATACAAAAATAAAAAGCTTTTGCACCATGCAGGAGGGAACCATCAACAAAACAAAAAGGCAATCTGCTGAATGGGAGAAGACATTTGCAAATGATATGTCTGGTAAGGGGTAAAATCCAAAGTATACAAAGAAATTATATAACTATACACCAAAAAAACCCAAATAATCCAATTAAAAAATGGGCAGAAGACCTGAAAGGACCTTTTTCTAAAAAGACATACAGATGGCCAACAGATACATGAAAAGATGCTCAATATCACTAATCATCAGGGAAGTGCAAATCAAAACCACACTGAGATATATCACCTAGCACCTGTCAGAATGACTAGAATCAAAAAGACAAGCAGAGGGGTGCCTGGGTGGCTCAGTTAGGCATCTGACTCTTGGTTTTGGCTCAGGTCATGGTATCGAATTCGAGCCCTGCATTGGGCTGTGCTCAGCGGGGAATCTGCTTGAGATTCTCTGGCTCTCCCTCTGCCCCTCTCCCTACTCGTGTTCTCTCTCTAATAAATAAATAAAATCTTTAAAGAAAAAAAAAGACAAAAGGGGCACCTGGCTGGCTCAGTCAGTGGAGCCTGAGACTCTTGGTCTCAGGTTGTGAGTTTGAGCCCTATGTTGGATATAGAGATTACTTACAAATAAAATCTTTTAAACAAACAAACCGGAAATAACAAGTGTTTGGCAAGGATGTGAAGGAAAAAAGGACTCTTGTGCACTGTTGGTGGGAATTTAAATTGGTGCAGCAGCCACTGTGGAAAACAGTACGGAGTTTCCTCAAAAACTTACAAATAGAAATACCATATGATCCACTCATTCCACTACTGGATATTTTTTTAAGATTTTATTTGTTTATTTATTTGTCAGAGAGAGAGAGCGAGAGCACAAACCGGAGGTTGCCAGAGGGGAGATGAGTGGGAACATGGGCAAAATCGTTGAAGGAGATTAAGAGGTATAGAATTCCAGTCATAAATAAATAAGTTACATAGATGAAAAGTACAGTATAGGGTATATACTAAAAACATTGTAATAGTGTTGTATGGTGACAGATGGTGACTATACTTATTGTGAGGAGCACCGAGTAATGCACAGAATTGTAGAATATGTTATACACCTGAAACTAGTATAATATTGTTAGGTTAATTATATTTAAATTAAAATTTTTCATTAAAAAACTCCCTTTGGGGGCAACTGGGTGGCTTAGTCAGTTAAGCATCAGACTTTGGCTCAGGTCATGACATTGAGATCCTGGGATGGGGCCCCACGTCATGCTCCAGGCTCAGCAGGGAGGCTGCTTCTCCCTCTCCCTCCCCCTGCTCATGCTCTCTCTCTCTCTCAAATTAATAAATAAAATCCTAAAAAAAACACCTCCCCTTGATATATGCCATCTCAACCTTAAACGTAATAAGACAAAAAATTTTTTGAAAGTAAAATATTTCTTTTAGACCATTTAACTTTCTGGAAAAGCGAACTTGCTCCCGTAAAAAAACAAAAACAAACACAAAAATCCTGTTCTGTAAGCACGTGATCCTTCTAAAGATGGTGGTTTAAGACCATAGAACATTCTAGCTTAGAGGCAAAGTATACATTTAACACATTATTACAGCTGGTACTGTATGAAGAAAGAAAAACCTACCTGTCCCAACCAGGAGACTCGTGGCCAGGGCTTTTTCTGCTTGATACTTGTTGAGGTTAAAACTTCTAATCTTATCTCCATGCTTGTTAACAATGACGAATTAAGTAAAAACAATCCACCAGATGCTGTAAAAAAAAAAATAATAATAAATAGCCCACAAGATTTACTAAGCATCTTAATTTAGATGTTTTCACAAAGTAAATTACTTTTTCATCAGCTCAATTTAACTCTCCTTTTACAAAGTAAATTACTTTTCACAAAGTAAATTACTTTTTCATCAGCTCAATTTAACTCTCCTTTTAAGGTAAGATATTGAGAATGCATTTAGTATCTTGTATCTCAGTTAGGCAAAATGTATTTGCCTTTTTCACAAGTTTTTTTCTCAGACTATAAAGATAAAAATAAAAATAAAATAAAAATAAACTAGGAAAATATCTTGACAATAAAGTTCCTATGCTTTTCTCAGTGCCATAGGTTGTATTACCCAAAGATGGCCACAACATTATCTCCCATCCCACATGCTCTTTTTATACTGTGACTTTCACACTTCTCTCATTGAGAGCTATTTGAGATATGAGATACTAAATTCATTCTCATATCTTACCTTAAAAAGAGGAAACCATGAATCCATATAATAAGTAAACTAATCAATTGAACATTTTATTAAAAATGGTACATTTACATTGTTTCAAAGTATAAAAATACACTATAAAGTACTCATTAATTGCAAAAAAGAAAAGAGTAGCTTTATAATGAAACCAGGCAGACTCCATGTAAACCAGTGATCAAAATGAAAATTATCAGGGACACCTGGGTGGCTCAGTCAGTTGAGCGTCTGCCTTCCGCTCAGGTCATGATCCCAGGGTCCTGGGATCGAGTCCCGCAGCGGTCTGCTTGCTCAGCGGGGAGCCTGCTTCTCCCTCTGCCTGCCACTCCCACTGCTTGTGCTTTCTCTCTCTAATAAATAAATAAAATCTTAAAAAAATGAAAATTATCAGAAATGGGACAACTGGAGATCATGTGTCACCTAATACGTAAAATGAGAGAAATGTCTCTGTAACACATGTGCTAAAGATACATAACCTGAATCTAATCACAAGGATGTATTAGGCAAACCCAAATTGACGGACATCCTACAAAATAACTGATCTGAAATCTTCAAAAGTTTCAAGGTTATGGAAGTTGGGAAAAAGATCAAGAAACTGGTCAAGTGGAAAACCTGATAACTGAGTTGCAATGAGTAATTGCAAATTTTATCTTTTCATGATAAAGGACAACATTGGCAACTGGAATAACATGAATAGAAACTAAGGATGATATGGTTTAATGTATGAATGTTAATTTTCTGATTATGATGGGTGTCTTCCATATATGTAGGTAATTTCCTTGTTTGCAGAAAATACACACTAAAATATTCAGAGGTAAGAGAATATCAGTTTGTCACTCACTCTCAAATGATTCATGAAAAAATAGTTCCTTGTACTATATATGTAATTTTCCTATAAGTTTCTGACTGTTCCAAATTAATTTTTTTAATTTTTAAAATTGAGAAATCATGGGGCGCCTGGGTGGCTCAGTTGGTTAAGCGCCTAACTCTTGATTTCGGCTTAGGTCATGATCTCAGGGTCATGGGATGGAGCCCCAATTTGGGGCTCTGCACTCAGCAGGGAGCCTGCTTTCGAGTATCTTCCTCCCCCTCTGCCCCTCCCCCGCTTGTGCACACACACTCTCTAAAATAAATAAATAAATCTTTTTAAAGAAAAACTAACCAAATGCAAGAGGAATGATTTCATTAGAAAAGCATCATTTGCAGTTCCTAATGAAATAACAGATCTAGTTAACAGTGTCAGTGGTTGCTAAAACTATTAGGTGAAAGTAGATGGAGAACTTTTTATTAGATGTACTGACATGGCCTACAATCTTAAAATTACTATGAGAAAAAGACATTATATTCCTCCTGATATGTTGCTATGTAGATGGGAAGCACACAGAACTATCTATGAAATCTTTTTTTTTAAGAGAGAGTGCATGAGCAGTGGGTGGGGGAGGGGTAGAAAGAGAGGGAGAAGTAGACTCCCCACTGACTCCCCTCAATCCTAGGACCCCAAGAATACGACCTGAGCCAAGGGCAGACACAAAGGCACCACTGGAATATTCTTAAAAAGATAAAAATTTAAAACTGAACCTTAATCTGTATCTGACTCTAAACACCAATTGACAAGAAATAAAATAAAGGAACATACTGAACACACCAAGGAGAATAAAATCAACCAAATTCAGAATGTAAAAAATGTTACAGGATAAATGATACAGTTTCTTCAACAAACAAATGCTATTTTAAAGGGAAGGGGGAGAGGGGCACCTGGGTGGCTCAGTCAGTTAAACATCTTTTTTTTAATAAAGATTTTATTTATTTATTTGACAGAGAGAGACACAGCAAGAGAGGGAACACAAGCAGGGGGAGTGGGAGAGGGAGAAGCAGGCTTCCCGCTGAGCAGGGAGCCCGATGCGGGGCTGGATCCCAGGACCCTGGGGTCATGACCTGAGCCGAAATCAAGCGTTAGGTGCTTAACCAACTGAGCCACCCAGGCGCCCCAAACGTCTGACTCTTGATTTCAGCGCTGGTCAATGATCTCAGGGTTGTGAGATAGAGCCCCAAGCTGGGCTCCACACTTAGTGGGGAGCCTGCTTGAGAATCTCTTTCTCTCACTCTCCTTCTGCCCCTCTCCCCACACACACGTGTTCTAAAATAAATAAATAAATAAAATCTTTTTTAAAAGGGGGCAAGGGGGAGAAACTGCTATATATGTATTATATAGATATAGACATGCATATACATAAGGGAGGGGAGTATTAAGAGACATAATAACCAAATGCAATATGTGAAGATCTTTTTTGGACCTTAATTTATTTTTTTTTAAGACTTACTTATTTATTTTGAGAGAGTGAGAATGAGAGAGAGAGAGTACATGAGATGGGGGAGGGTTCCTCCTCATTGAGCAGGGAGCCCGATGCGGGACTCGACCCCAGGACTCCTCCAGGATCATGACCTGAGCCAAGGCAGTCACTTAACCAACTGAGCCACTCAGGTGCCCAAGGGCCTTAATTTAAATAAGCCAGTTAGAAATAGGTATTCAGCAGCTGCCAAAAATAAGGAAGATCTCAATTAAAAAAAATAAGGAAGAACTCTATGAACTGTGATTTCTAAAATATATTGCTTTTTTGTTTCTTTTTAAGATTTTTATTTATTTGAGAGAGAGAGCACGTGAGAGGGGGGAGGGTCAGAGGGAGAAGCAGACTCTCCACCAAGCAGGGAGCCTAATGTGGGACTCGATCCTGGGACTCCAGGATCATGACCTGAGCCGAAGGCAGATGCTTAATGATTGAGCCACCCAGGTGCCCCCTAAAATATATTGTTAATTGAAAAAAGTAAAGTGCAGGGATGTCTGGGTGGCTCAGTCCGTTAAGCATCTGCCTTTGGCTCAGGTCATGATCCCAAAGTCCTGGGATCGAGCCCCACATCTGGCTCCTTGCTCACTGACAAATAAATAAATAAAATATTTTAATAAATAAAACAAGCTTCACTGACTCTTTAAAAAAAAGAGAGAGAAATGTAAAGTGAAAAAGTGCATATATAGGGGTGTCTGCCTGACACAGTTGGTAGAGCAAGCAACTCCTGAACTTGAGTTTGAGCCCTACATTGGGTGTGGAGTCTACTTTAAAAAAAAAGTTTACCTAGTATGCTACTTTGTATGTAAGGAGATGAAAATAACATACTCATCATTTAATTTTGCAGAAAGAAACAGAAAAATAAAACAAAAATGAACAAAATAGGTTAACTATTTCATGGGGTAGGGATGGCAAAGTGGAAAAGCTAGGGAGAGAGAGATAATACACCTTTCTATATAGTTTTGACTTTTAGAATTACATTAGTAAACAAGAATGGGGGGGACATAAAACCTAATACAAAGAGAAGCAAATCCGACTATATTTCAAATGAGTAAAATAACCACAATGAAAAGAAAAAGGATTAATTCAAGTAACTTTTAAATACAGTATTTTGACTCAAACTGAAGATAAAAAGAACTACAAACAAATCTCAAATTTTTCTTAGTAGGTCTGTTTTTCCTAGGGGTAGGAGTACAGAAATTATGAAGCTATTTTTTGTGTATTGTGGGACTGAGGAAATGAATATATATCTGCTGATGGGAGCCAGTATTTTCATTGTAGAAGAAACAGAAAACAATTAAAGAATTAGGAAAGGTAAAGAAGAGCCCTAAGGAGCTGGATAAGAACTAGAGATTAATCAGTATAAAAAATTCATGATTTCTACCTCTGTCTTCTAAAAGGGCTTATAGAGAGGCGCCTGGGTGGCTCAGTCATTAAGCATCTGCCTTCCACTCAGGTCATGATCCCAGGGTCCTGGGATCGAGCCCGGCACCGGGCTCCCTGCGCAGCGGGAAGCCGGCTTCTCCCTCTCCCACTCCCCCTGCTTGTATTCCCTCTCTTGCCGTCTCTCTGTCAAATAAATAAATAAAATCTTTTAAAAAATAAAAATTAAAAAAAATAAAAGGACCTATAGAAGCAATGACACTCTAGTAGCAATGAGCAAACTTAACACCCAGATTTTGGGTTCTTTTCTTTCTTTTTTTATTTAAGATTCTACCCACTCATTTGAGAGAGAGAGAGAGAAATTACAGGCAGGGAAGGGGCAGAGGGAAAGGGAGAAACAGATTCCCTGCTGAACACAGAGCAGGACGTGGGGCTTGATCCCAGGACCCCGAGATCATAACCTGAGCTGAAGTCAGACGCTTAAGCAACTGAGCCACCCAGGCACCCCCAGATTTTGGTTTCTAAGTACCACTCCTCAGTAAGAGAAACCAGGGCTCCTTGAAAAAACAGCTGATTTCAGGGTACAGATAGTGAAGGAAACAGATGGCCCTGGAACATCTTGTTCCAAAATAAAGAAGCAAACATATAATGGGGGTATGTCAAAAAGAAACAGGACCAAGGGGTGCCTGGGTGGTTTTGTCGGGTAAGCATCCAACTCTTAGTTTCAGCTTAGGTCATAGTCTCAGGGTTATGGGATCAAGCCACACCTAGGGCTCCATGCTGTGAGGACAGAGTCGGCCTGGGATTCTTTCCCCCTCCCACTCCCCCCCCTTTATCCCCACCTTGCATGCACATATGCACGCGTGCACGTGCTCTCTCTCAAATAAATAAATAAATAAATAAAATCTTCAAAGAAAGAAAAAGGACCGAGATAGATGGGCCAAATCCCACAGGTCAAATTTGAGACACTCTTAGCATCAAAATAAAGAAGATGAGCAACAGGTTACAATCTATTAAATAAAGAATAAATGAGGCCACACTGATGTGACAGATGTGGAAATCACCTGTAAAGGTGTTTTCTCTTATGATTTTATTAATGCCATTTTTTTCTAGCTTACTATAATACAGCATATAATACATACAACATACAAAATATGTGTTAAATATTTATGTTAACGGTAAGGCATGGCCAAGTGTAGGCTACTAGTAGTTCAGTTTTTCCGGAGTCAGATTTTCAACTGCAAGGGATTGGGGGTTCGCATCCCTAACCCCCACGCACTTTAAAGGTCAACTATACTTAATTTGCAAAAAGGAAAAAATAACAGTGAATAGGAAAAAGAAATGGTAGTGCAGAAAACGGATTAACATCTTAACTTATATGAGGAAGACATTATGCTCCTCTGATTGTGATAATTTAAAAAAGACATAACATTATTTATATAGTATTCCAACCAAAAAATTCAAACCTAACTCTATTCATGAGGAAACTAATTCATATTGAAGACTTTGATATAAATGGGCTATTAGTCCTTAAAAAAATCAATATCCTGAGAAACAAAGGCTTAAGAACTATTCAAAACTAAAGAAGATTAACAATATAAGACAACTAAATGAAATGAAATATCCTGAACTGTATCTTGTACTAGAAAAGAGAATTTGTGGGTGCCTGGGTGGCTCAGATGGTTGAGCATCTGCCTTTGGCTCAGGTCATGATCCCAGGGTCCTGGGATCGAGTCCCGCATCGGGCTCCCTGCACCTTGGGAGCCTGCTTCTCCCTCTGCTTCTCTCTCTTTCTCTCATGAATAAATAAATAAAATCTTTTAAAAAAAAAAAAAGAAAAAGAAAAGACAATTTGTTGGGGCGCCTGGGTGGCTCAGATGGTTGAGTGTCTGCCTTGGGCTCAGGTCATGATCTCAGGGTCTTGGGATCGAGCCCCGCATCGGGCTCCCTACTCAGCAGGAAGCCTGCTTCTCTCTCTCCCTCTACTACTCCTCCCTGCTTGTACTCTCTCACACTCTGTCAAATAAATAAATAAAATCTTTAAAAAAAAAAAAAAGAAAGAAAAGACAATTTGTTGTAAAGGCTATTATTGTGACTCCTGACATAACCGGAAATATGAACTATAGCACAGATAAAAGTAACATATCAATGTTAAACTTCCGTGGATTTGATAAATGTACTTGTTTACATGAAAAAGTATCATTGCTCTTAGGAAATACATATTGTACTACTTGAATAGTAAGGCAGAAAGAGACATGATGTATGCAATCGACTCTCAAATAATTCAGAAAAAAACATGTGTGTGCACATGTATAAAGAGAAGGAAAAAGCATGGGCAAAACGTAAACAAGTAGGCAAACTGTGTAACAGTACAGGAATTCTTTAGTGTTGTTTTTGCAATTTTTCCATAAACCTGAATTTCAAATTCAAAAAAGATGAAAATTGAATATGACAGGGTATTAGATGACACTGAGAAATTTATAAAAATTAATTATTGTTGGTGGTATGTGGTAATTCTATCATGGGTTTGGGTTTTGTTGGGTTGGGTTTTTTTTTTTTAGGGTGCTCACCGCGGCGCCCCGCGGACGGCCAGGGGCCGGAGGACCAGGGTCCGGCCGAGGGCTGGCGCGCAGCGGAGGTCGTCCCACGCCGGCGGGAGGGCGACCCGGCCCCCGGAGCTCCCGCGCCTCCGTCAGCCCGAGGATGCTGCGGCGGGAGGGCGACGCGGGGAGGCTGGGGAGCGCCGAGAGCGAGGGAAGGACGAGGGGACGGGGTGCGGCGGGAGAAGGCGGGGCGGTGAGGGAGGTCGCGGACGGGCACGACGCGAGGGTGGAAGTAGCGACCGAGGAGCCCGCAGACGCCGGGGGCCGGGCGGTGCGGGGAGGGGGCTGGGGCCGTGAGCGGCAGGAATCTGCGGGCAGTTACCTCGGCCGAGGCCCCGCCCGTCGGAGGCGGGGAAGGCGCGGCGGGGCGGAGGGCGAAACCGGCAGCGTGGCGAGGAGGGGGAAGGGCGCCCGCTAAGGGCCCGGCCGTTCGCCCAGACCAGACGCGAGCCTGTGCCTTGGCGGCGGCGGAGGGCGGGGAAGAAGACGCCGGCGCGGCCAGGGCGCCTGCTCGCAGCGGGCCGGGAGCGCGCGCAGGAAGCTCGTGATGCTCCTCCCTCCTTCCTCCTCTTCCCCCTGGCGCTCCGTGTTCCCGCCCCTCGTTTTCCAAGCCGCCCGGAGCTCCGGTTGCAGGCTTCCGCCGCCCGCTACCGGGCTCCCCCGCGGGCTCCCACTCCCCCGCGCCGGGTCTCCTCAGCTTCCGCCGGGGGTTCACCCCTTCGGCGCGCTTCAGACGCTTGCCTCTTGAGTGCCCAGGAGCTGCGCGGCGCATTTCAGGAAACTGTTTAATAGCCGACTAATGGGTAACTCCTGGGATGTCGCCTCCCTTGTGGAGACCTCCCAGGACCCGTAAATAAAAAGGTCGCACAAGGAACTCCCCAGATCGGATGTGCAACCTACAGCGCTAAGGAAAGCGTGTCTGTACTCGCCGTCCTAGGGACTTGTTAGTTGACGGTAGTTCTGGCTTCCTTTGCCCCAGTCCTAGTCCAGCGGACTGACGGGGACAGGGGTCACCAACAGGCCGCTCTAGAGTTCTGTCTAGCCTGAAAAAGCATTTTTTTTTTGTAACTTAAATTTTAATGCCTTAGGCAGTGGCATGCTGTTTCCCTCCTCGCCCTTCTCTTACACGCTGATGTCCTGGGCCTGGTTTGGGAGATTTTGTTTTGTCTTCTACAATGTTTCTTTATTGAGCATTTGCTTCATTCTCCAGTTCCACTATAATAACATTACTGAAGTTCTCATACATAAACAGTAGTGTACAAATTAGTTTTACTCTTTAATATCAGAAACAATGAGTCAATATATATGTTAAAAGTTTTTGACTTAGTGTTTCTCAATTCTGGCTGCATATTAGAATTATCTGGAGAGCTTTTTAAAAATATTGGCACTTGGAGGGCGCCTGGGTGGCTCAGTTGGTTAAGCGACTGCCTTCGGCTCAGGTCATGATCCAGGAGTCCCTGGATCGAGTCCCGCATCCGGCTCCCTGCTCGGCAGAGAGTCTCTTCTCCCTCTGACCCTCCCCCCTCTCATGTGCTCTCTCTCTCTCTCTCTCATTCTCTCTGTCTCAAAAAAAAAAAAAACCCAAATCTTTGGGCACCTGGGTGGCTCAGTTGGTTGAGCGACTGCCTTCGGCTCGGGTCATGATCCTGGAGTCCCGGGATCGAGTCCCACATGGGGCTCCCTGCTCAGCAGGGAGTCTGCTTCTCCCTCTGACCCTCTTCCCTCTCGTGCTCTCTATCTCTCATTCTCTCTCTCTCAAATAAATAAATAAAAATCTTTAAATAAATAAAAAATAAAAATATTGGCACTTGGAGTCCACTACTGAAGATTCTGATTTGATTGATCCGGGACAGAACCCACGTTTGTCTTGCGTTTAGAAGTTCCCCAGGACTAGCCGTGCCTAGGTGGCTAGTTCCTTGAATGTGGACTCTTGATTTGGCTCCGGTCCTGATCTCAGGGTAGTGAGATGAGCCTCGGGTCAGGCTGGCTGTGGGCGTGGAGCCTTCTTGAGCTTTTCTCCCTCTCCCTCTGCCTCTCCCCCTGCTTGTGCTCTGCCTTTCTTTCTCGCTCTCAAATAAATAAATAGATAAAATCTCTAAAAGTTCCCCAGGTCTTTACTGGAATTAAAATGTAAGAAAATAAAAATCACACTTAAAAAAATAAAATAATATGATTCAAATGTGAAGTCAAGGTAGAGCCTGATATGTATATTACAAAATTGACATTCTTAATCATAATACTAATTCGCAGGCCTCCAGCATCATGAACATTGCCTACTGGTCTCATTTGAATCTTTTCTCAAATAGGTGACAATGGTAAATCATTATCTTAATATGCATTTTTGATTTCTAGTGAGATTGAACGTTTTTCAAGTATTTACTATCCATTTGTAATTTTCCTTTTATGAATTGTCTCTTTATATTCCCTGACCATTTGTTCAATTGCATTGTTCAAGTTTTTATTATTGTAAATAATTGCTTATGAGAATTAAGTAATTATTCTGCCAAATAGAGCAAATTTGTCATTTACTTTTTAATTTTGTTGATGTAAGTTATATGAAAATATGAAATAACTAAACCTATTTTTATAAGGTTTTTCTTTTTTTTTTAAGATTTTATTTATTTTTTTTGACAGAGAGAGACACAGCGAGAGAGGGAACACAAGCAGGGGGAGTGGGAGAGGGAGAAGCAGGCTTCCCCCTGAGCAGGGAGCCCTATGAGGGGCTCCATCCCAGCAACCTGGGATCATGACCTGAGCTGAAGGCAGATGCTTAACGACTGAGCTACCCAGGCACCTCGGTTTTTCATTATTCTTATCCTCATTTAAACCAAATGTCGGGCTGATGTCACTATACTTTTTTTTTCTCACTAAAAATCAAAAATGCATATGAAGATTTATTTATTTTAGAGAGTACGCCCATGTGCAGGTATCAGGGAGAGGGGCAGAGGGAGAGGGAGTGAATCCCAAGGAGACTATGCACAGAGAGTGGAGCCCTTCTCACCGCCCCCCCACCCCCCCCACCCCCCATCATAACCTGAGTTGAAACCAAGAGTCAGAGCCTTAACTGACTGAGCCACCCACGTGCTCAAGAATACCAGTTCTTATAAGAATGTCAGAGGAATGGAGGAGAACCAAAAGTGTGGTGTCATGAAAGCCTAGGAATGATGAATCTAGGAAGAAGTAGCCAACCACGCGAAAATCCAAGTAAGGACGAATAAAATTAAGCCTCAGAATTCCCCCAGTTTTGGTGTTTGTAGTTATAGTGCCAGATATAGAACTGAAATCCTTTTGGTAGCAGATAATAAAATCAAATCTGAGTAGGTTGAGCAAGAGAGGGAATTTATTGTAGAGATTCTGGTGTATCCCACAGAATCTAAGGAATGGTTTCAACAACCAGTCCTTGGGAGGAACTGGAACCAGGGCAGATCATGGGCATTCTCTGTAGAATAGTGCTCTCCAGGAGAAATTTCTGTAATGGTGAAAAGATTCTATATCTGCCCTGCCGAAAGTGGTAGCCATTAACCACAATGGTATTGAGCACCTGAAATGTAACTAGTGCAGCTAAGACACCAATTTTTTACATTTTATTTTAATTAAATTCAAATAAGCACATGTGGTTAGTGGCTCCTGTATTATACAGCACAGCTTTAAAACCTTGCCACTAACATGACTCAACTCCAATTATTCTCAGTTCAAAATTGCAAATGTCTTGGAGGAAAAGTGCAAACAGTGCAGTTGGGGTAAAGGATCCATTTCTGGACCAGTCAGCTATGGCTGGAATCACATAGTACAGAAATGGCTGCTGAGTGCTTCTTTGTGTGCATTTGAGGCCTTTCAGCACAAGGGGAATCATTCTAAGCTGAGGTCTGTTATAAGATGGAATGATGAGTTATTTAGGATAAGACTAGGCTGCCATATCAAAAAGCCCCTACAATAAATCAGTGGCTTAAAGAACAGAGACCTTTCTTTCTTTCTTATAAAACTATTACAAGGTGACTGATTCAGTTTGGAGGAGTAACTCTCATCCGTACAATTATTCAGAGATTCAGCTTCCTTCAAGATACTTGCTCTGGCATTCTTCAACGTCTTATTGCATAATCAAACTGGGTCACAGTGGATTTCGGTCAAGAGAAGGGGAAAATGAGAGAGTATGTCCACAGTATTAAGATCTGAGCCCAGAAGTAGTACACAATATTTCTGCTTATGTTGCATTAGAGAGAACTTAATCACATGGCTATTGCAAGGGAGTCTGGGAAATGTAGATTGACAATGTACCCAGTAATACTGAAAGAATGTTTTGGGGCACAATTATTATTATGGACAATTAATTTGGCAGACAATTAATTTGGTGGACAATTATTACAAGTAGTTAGATTTTAAAAATAATAATACGTATTTCCTGCCTTCAAGGTTATCACAGTTTTGGTAAGGAGATAGATGACTATTTAACTAGTAATGAATAAGGAACATGTTGTAAGAATCCAAAGAAAAGAATGGCTTAAAATGGTATTTCTTAAATGTTAAGGTACATATGACTCACTTGAGACTTATTAAAATGCAGATTTTGACTCAGTAGGTTTGGGGTGGGTGAGCCTTGAGATCTGCTTTCCTAACAAGCTGCCAGTGATGCCACACTTCAGGTCCTCAGACCATACTTTAAGTAGCAAGTAGTTGCAGATTCAGCAGAGGAAATGGCAGTTGAGCTACACCTATGTGTGATGGTGATTAAGAGTTTGGTGGGGCGCCTTGGTGGCGCAGTAGGTTAAGCGTATGACTCTTGGTTTCGGCTCAGGTTGTGATCTCAGGGTGGTGATCTTGGGGTTGTGAGATCCAGCCCCACATCGCACCCCGCGTCACCACCCCCCCCCACCCCAGCACTCAGCGCAGAGTCGGCTTAAGACGGTCTCTCCCTCTCCCTTGGCCCCTCCCTGTCTCAAATAATAAGTAAATCTTTTGAGAAGAAAAGAAAAGCAAGTCCAGATTTGGATGTTATACATCCTAAGTTTAATTCCAAACTCTATGGTCTACTGGCTGATTTAAATTGCTTATCTTTAAGCAAGATCTTTAAGATCTTAAGTAACAGAGAACCTAAACTGCATTTAACAATAAAAGAAGCCAAACAATAAATGATTGGCTCATTAACGTAGGGATTCAGCAGGTTTCTTGCGAGTTTTGATCTGGCGGGGTTTTGGTTCCATTTTTCTCTAATTCTCTTCACTCTGCTCCTTGTCTTCAGGCTGGCTTCTTTTTGGTAAAATGAGAAGGTGACAAATCTGCCATTTTACAAAGAAAATGTAGTTTATCATCTTTTTTCTGTAACTGAATATTCTTTTTTTTTAAGATTTATTTATTTATTTGACACAGAGAGACACAGTGAGAGAGGGAACACAAGCAGGGGGAGTAGGAGAGGGAGAAGCAGGCTTCCCGCGGAGAAGGGAGCCCAATGTGGGACTTGATGTGGGGCTCGATCCCAGGATCTCGGGTTCATTACCTGAGCTGAAGGCAGACGCTTAATGACTGAGCCACCCAGGCGCCCCTGTAATTGAATATTCTTCATGAGCCTCTACCCCCGTGTGTAGCAGGGAACATCTTTATCTTGACACTTAATAGTACGTCCATTTCTTCTTTGGTAAGAATTTCAAATAAATGTTGTATCTTGTGGATTTTCTTCTTCTCATTCTACTTAATCTACAGGGTAGATTCATAGTGATAGGGGAAGAGGGGTTATGTTCCCTAAAGGCAATTGGGGAGAGAGTACTTGTGTTCAAACTTTGTTTTCTATATTCTCACCCACTGCTTCAGGATGTTTGATGTTTGCTCCTGATCTCTTGGGTTGGTATCTACTGTGGTACAGCTAGTAAGCCTACTCTTTCTCCCTTGATGATGCTACGCTGCCCACTAAGGCTCAGCCTTTGTCTTTCCATTCTGTGCCTCTTCAGTGGGTCCCCTTGCTCTCAACTTCCCCAGCGTATGTGAGTAATATGCCTAGAACTTGACAATGATTTCTTTATTTTTATTATTTATTTATTTATTTGAGAGAGAGAGAGAATGAGAAATAGCACGAGAGGGAAGAGGGTCAGAGGGAGAAGCTGACTCCCCGCTGAGCAGGGAGCCCGATGCGGGACTCGATCCCGGGACTCCAGGATCATAAGCTGAGCCAAAGGCAGTCGCCCAACCAACTGAGCCACCCAGGCGCCCCTAGAACTTGACATAAGAGCTGAGAGCATCTCAGTTCCTTTCCCTATCACATTACCATGTTTTACTCTGGCGGGATCACCCCCATATTGGGGGTGGGCATCCTAAAGGACAATTTTTTCCAATGACAGAGAAAAACTACTCGGCTTTCAACTTTCTTCTTAATCCCATCCTCATGAGATTTTATCCTGAAATACATGCATATCTGATTCCTTGTTTCCACTAAGCGAGAGGGGCTTCTTCTTCTTGCCTGCACAGTACTCCTCTTAAACATATTCTGAGTCTTCTCGATTGCCCCTGCATTGTGGCTTATGGCAAAATGCCATATTCAGATTTTAATGTTTTGAATTTGATATTTAACAAGAAATTTAGAAAACCACTTTCTCTGTAAATAAAGCTGAACTGTTTAGACAGCTGTCTTGTGAAAGAATCAAATTTTTAAAAAAATATTTTTATTTATTTATTTGACAGCGAGACAGCAAGAGAGGGAACACAAGCAGGGGGAGTGGGAGAGGGAGAAGCAGGCTTCCCGCCGAGCAGGGAGCCCGATGTGGGACTCTATCCCAGGACCCTGGGACCACGACCTGAGCCGAAGGCAGACGCTTAACGACTGAGCCACCCAGGCACCCAAGAATCAAATAATTTTACTTGGAGACTTGAAACTGAAAATGAAAACTTTGTTTTAGGTGGTATCTATCTTCTTTTTTTTTTCCTCATTAAACTTTTGTTTTAGGGGCGCCTGGATGGCTCAGTCGTTAAGCATCTGCCTTCGGCTCAGGTCATGACCCCAGGGTCCTGGAATCAAGCCCCGCATTGGGCTCCCTGCTCTGCGAGAAGCCTGCTTCTCCCTCTCCGACTCCCCCTGCTTGTGTTCCCTCTCTCGCTGTGTTTCTGTCTGTCAAATAAATAAATAAAATCTTTAAAAATAGATAAATAAAAAATAAACTTTTGTTTTAATGGGTCTCAAAATTCTGTGACAGATTTTTGGTCAAGTTGTTTCCATTAAAAAGTACTGATTTTAAAAACTAATAACTTAAAACTAATAACTTAAGTACACACACAAAAAAATCAAATGGTCCACAAAACATTCTCCTTTCCTTCTGAAGGTGTTACAAATGCACTGTTATCATTAACCAGTCTTTTACTATTAAACTTAAATGGCCAATTGACACAAACCGTTCTGAGACCATTCTTCCACCACTCATAAGACTGGGGTGGCAGGTATTGGGGATAATATTCATTTAGCCTTCTGAGCTTTCTGGGCAGACTTGGTGACCTTGGCGGCTCCAGCTGCCTTCTTGTCCACAGCTTTGATGACACCCACAGCAACTGTCTCATGTCATGAACAGCAAAATGACCCAGAGAAGGATAGTCAGAGAAGCTGTCAACATACATAGGCTTGCCTGGAAACATATCAACAATGGCAGCAACACCAGATTTCAAGAACTTGGGACCAACTTCCAGCTTTTTTCCAAAACAACAATCTATCTTCTTCACCTCAGCAAACTTGCAAGCAATGTGAGCTGTGTGACAATCCCGCACAGGTGCATATCCAGCATTGATTTGACCTGGCTGGTTCAGGATAATCCTCTGAGCCATGAAGCCAGCTGCTTCCATGGGTGGGTCACTTTTGCTGTCACCAGCCACATTGCCACGATGAACATGTTTGACAGATACATTCTTGACATTGAAGCCTAATTGTCCCCAGGAAGAGCCTCACTTAAATCTTCACGGTGCATTTCACAGACTTTACTTCAGTTGTAACATTGACTGGAGCAAAGACGACCGCCACGCCAGGTTTAAGAACACCAGTCTCCACTAGGCCCACAGGGACAGTACCAATACCACCAATTTTGTAGACGTCCTGGAGAGGCAGACGCAAGGGCTTCTCAGTTGGATGAGTAGGTGACAAAATGCAATTGCAATCCAGAGCTTCAAGCAGTGTGGTTCCACTGGCATTCCCATCTTTACAGGTGATTTTCTGTCCCTTGAACCAAAGCATGTTAGCACCTGGTTCCAGCATGTTGTCACCATTCCAACCAGAAATTGGCACAAATGCTGTTGTATTAGGGTTGAAGGCAAGTTTCTTAATATAGGTGCTGACTTCCTTAATGATTTCCTCATATCTCTTCTGGCTGTAGGTGGCTCAGTGGAATCCATTTTAACACCAACAATTAGTTTTTTACACCCAGTGTGTAAGCCAGAAGGGCATGCCCGTTCTTAGAGATACCTGCTTCAAATGCATCAACACCAGCAGCCACAATCAGGACAGCACCGTCAGCCTGAGATATGCCTGTAATCATGTTTTTGAGAAAGTCTCTGTGTTCTGGGGCATCAGGACATAGTACTTGCTGGCCTCAAATTTCCACAGGGAGATATCAAGGGTGATACCACGTTCACGTTCAGCTTTCAGTTTAGCCAAGACCCAGGCATACTTGAAGGAGGCCTTTCCCATCTCAGCAGCCTCCTTCTCAGATTTTTCGATAGTTCTTTTGTCGATCCCACCACATTGGTAGATCAGATGACCAGTAGTGGTAGACTTGCCCGACTCTACGTGTCCAATGGCGATGATGTTGATGTGAGTCTTTTCCTTTCCCATTTTGGTTTAGGTTTAGCAGTGGTTGTATGACACTTGTGTTCTGGCAACAAACCTGTTGTGAAAAAACTAGGCGGTATCTATCTTTTTTTTTTAAGATTTTATTTATTTATTTGACAGAGAGAGAGAGAGCACAAGCAAGGGGAGCGGCTGGCAGAGGGAGAGGGAGAAGCAGGCTCCATGCTGAGCAGAGAGCCTGACGTGGGGCTCCATCGCAGCACCCTGGGATCATGACCTGAACCAAAGGCAGATGCTTAACCAACTGAGCCACCCAGGTGCCCCGATATCTATCTTCTATATAAAGAAGTGAATGTCACTGATTCAATGAATGGGTAGTAATGATAGCTTTGTACTGTGTCAACCTGGCTATGCTGAATCCCCTCCTGGTATGTTTCTAGCCAGAGTAGACCACAAGGAAGATTCTTTTTTTTTTTTTCCCCCCACAAGGGAGATTCTTATAGGAGATTTCAAGGGTAGAAGTGAAGCAGCTGTCTTGTAGCTCACATATGTGGTCACTTAGCTGCTGGCTTTGCAGCTGCTCTAACTTCCCTTGTGTCCTCTTTCAAAGTCTCCAACTCCTGGGCCAGGTGTAAGTATTTAGCTCCATGAAGAAGGACTCAGCTTCTGCAGGACACCAATACCACCAAGGTCAGAAGCAACAAGAACTGACATGGGTTTTGGTCCATCCTCATGAGCTCCAATTCATGCTTGTAGGGTCCAACCTGTCCTTACCCCTTCCCCTTTGCAGCCATCTTCCCTTGCTGCTCGACTGCTCTATGAACTTCAAGCTCCAACATCTGATGCAAACAAACAGCCTTGCAGGACTTAAACCAGCTCTTTTGATTGCATAATGTCAAATTCCGGTAAAAATACACACCACAAACACACACATTTTCTAGTGCTCCTTTTTCAGAACCTGACTGATATAATATGTAAGGCAACAAATTTTAATGAATATAAAATTACTTCCCAAAATGTTATCTTTTTTAAAAAGATTTTATTTATTTGACAGAGAGACCCAGTGAGAGAGGGAAAGCAAGCAGGGGGAGTGGGAGAGGGAGAGGCAGGCTTCCTGCTGAGCAGGGAGCCCGTTGTGGGGCTTGATTCCAGGATCCTGGGATCATGAACTGAGCCGAAGGCAGGTGCTTAACGACTGAGCCACCCAGGCGTCCCTTCCCAAAATATTATTTAAAAGTATCATTTCTGCTATGGTAGCAAAAGGCTACAGATGTCTCAGATCCTACACTGTCACATCGCACCAACCTGAAAAAAAAGATCTATTTCTTCAACCTGTGCTTCACTCTAATTGGAACAATTTAAGTCACATATCCACTTTGAGTCAATCCCTTGTCCTAAAAAAGAAAAAAAAAGCATTGATTGGTTTAGGCTTTAGTTGTCATTTATAGACTAATCACTGTGACAAGGTGAGTTACAAGATTGCAGTAGCAATAGCTAATTATGGATTTTCCGTCACCTGAAATGTGGCCATTTTATATTTTAAGTATGCTTCCCATTGCTTGTCATTTGGAGGGTCAATTTATCAAGTACTTGGGCAGACAATGAAGAAGTATCCAGAAGTCATTTTGACCATCTTCCAGTTCAACAGGAACTATTAAACTGAATTATGCAATCCGTTAAGAGTTGCCAGAGTTGTCAGAGACAAAAGACTATTTCTCATGGCAAGGGCTATGGATCCATATGTCATCTCAGTAATAGGGACTCATCCTCTGATTTCTCTTCTGAGGCTATACTTCATTTTTTTTAAAAGTTCTTTATTTATTTATTTGACACAGAGAGAGAGACAGCCAGAGAGGGAACACAAGCAGGGGGAGTGAGAGAGGGAGAAGCAGGCTCCTCACTGAGCAAGGAGCCCAATGCGGGGCTCGATCCCAGGACCCTGGGATCATGACCTGAGCAGAAGGCAGATGCTTTTTTTTTTTTTTAAGATTTATTTATTTATTTATTTGAGAGAATGAGAATATGAGAGAGAGAGTACATGAGAGGGGGGAGGGTCAGAGGGAGAAGCCGACTCCCCGCTGAGCAGGGAGCCCGATGTGGGACTCGATCCCGGGACTCCAGGATCATGACCTGAGCCGAAGGCAGTCGCTTAACCGACTGAGCCACCCAGGCGTCCCAGAAGGCAGATGCTTAACAACTGAGCCACCCAGGCATGCCCTGAGGCTATACTTCAGAAAAAGACCCACAACAACTGTGTAACCTGACAGATGAACTGTGCCGGGATGCTTTGATAGTTTACCAAGCTGCTGTTCGTTCTTTATCTTTAGAAGAGTGTAACAGTACTGTTGTAACATGCATCCTTTTAATTTCAAGTCCTGGGGTGCCTGGGTGGCTCATGGCTCAGTCGGTTAAGTGTCTGTCTTTGGCTTGGGTCATGATCCCAGCATCCTGGGATCAGTGTCCCCCCCCCCCCCCCCCCCCCCCCCCCCCCCGCATCGGGCTCCGTGCACAGCAGGGAGCCTGCTTCTTCCTCTCCCTCTGCCTACCTGTCTGCCTACTTGTGATCTCTCTGTCAAATAAATAAATAAATAAATCTTTATTTCAAGTCCTAAATTCTCCTCTTGTTTAAAGAGAAATTGGAGGGGCGCCTGGGTGGCTCAGATGGTTGAGCGTCTGCCTTCGGCTCAGGTCATGTCGAGTCCCGCATCGGGCTCTCTGCTCGGCGGGGAGCCTGCTTCTCCCTCTGCTTCTCTCTCTCTCTCTCTGTCTCTCAGGAATAAATAATAAATAAAATCTTTAAAAAAAATTAAAAAAATTAAAAAAAGAGAAATTGGAGTTGTTATTTCTACTTTCAGAAAAGCCATCAAATGGAAAAAGACAACCCATGTAGAGGAAAAAAAAGTAGGTCAAAAAGTGAGACTGGCCCAAATTCCTTGGCTATCAAGATAGGACATAGGAAAGAATATATATGTTTTTAGGTTCTATATCTCGACTGGGTGGTAAAAAAGTGTGTTCACTTTGAGAAAACTTATCCTATGATTTGTGTGCTATTCTGTATGTTATTTCAATTAAAATCAGGGTTTTGTTTTGTTTTGTTTGGAGGGGGCATGCAGAGGGAGAAGTAGCAATAGAATCCCAAGCAGGCTTCATATCTAGCACAGAGCCTGACACAGGGCATAAAATCACAAACCAGAGATCATGACCTGAGTTGAAATCGAGAATTGGATGCTCAACTGACTGAGACACCCAGGTGCCTCAAAATCAGTTCTTAAAAAAATCATATATTGGGGTGCCTGGCTGGCTCAGTCAGTAGACCATGTGACTCTTGATTTTGGAATGATGAGTTTGAGCCCCACATTGGGTGCAGAGATTACCTAATAGATAATTTAAAAAATAAAATAAATATCATATATTGAAAGCTACCATTTTTTTTGAAAGCTACTGTTTATTTTGTTTTTAAAAAATATTTTATTTAGTTATTTGAAAGAGAGAGAGGGACGCTTGGGTGGCTCAGTCAGTTAAGCATCTGCTCAAGTCATGATCCCAGGGTCCTGGGATTGAGTCCCGCATCGGGCTCCCTGCTCAGTGGGGAGTCTGCTTCTCCCTCTCCCTCTGCCTGCCGCTTCCACTGCTTGCACTCTATCCAACAAATAAATAAATAAAAATAAAAATAAGAAAAAGAGTGCGCACACACCCGTGCATATAAGCGTGGGGTGGGGGAGGGGAGAGGGAGAGGGAGAAGCAGGCTCGCCCTGAGCAGAGAGGCCAACATAGAGCTGTCTCTAAAATAGGTAAGTGAGGGCGCCTGGGTGGCTCAGTTCGTTAAGCAACTGCCTTCGGCTCGGGTCATGATCCTGGAGTCCCGGAATCGAGTCCCACATCGGGCTCCCCGCTCAGCGGGGAGTCTGCTTCTCCCTCTGACCCTCCCCCCTCTTATGCTCTCATTTTCTCTCTCAAATAAATAAATAAAATCTTAAAAAAAATAAAATAAAATAGATAAATCATGGGGCGCCTGGGCGGCTCAGTCGTTAAGTGTCTCCCTTCGGCTCAGGTCATGATCCCAGGGTCCTGGGATTGAGCCCCACATCGGGCTCCCTGCTCTGCGGGAAGCCTGCTTCTCCCTCTCCCACTCCCCCTGTTTGTGTTCCCTCTCTCGCTGTGTCTCTGTCAAATAAATAAATTAATTAATTAATTTTAAAAAAGGCAGTCCCTTACTAGCAAAGTACTTCCTGACATCAGGGATGAAGCATCAATGGAACCAATCTAGGAAAAGTGTTCTTGTTATACAGACTTTTTGGTTGTACAATAAAATACTGGCAGTTAGTGTTTATCTTTTCCCTTCCAGGCTCAGGGATTAGCAATTTTATAGATAAGGGCAGTTTGATCATAAACCTGATTGCATTTGCACAAAACAGTGAATTTAACCTATCCTTTCCTATCTTAATCCTGGTGCTCTCTCCTCCTCCTTACTAATAAATGTCCTTTGTGGCATTTTTTTTCCCAGAATGAAGAACTTTTGTCTACATTAAATGCCTGTTTAGGCAGATACCGTTTCTCCTCGATGAGTTTAATATAATCTGGGAACTTTTCAGCTGCTTCTTGGTTGGCAGAAGCTGCTTCTATTATCTTTTAAGTTTTATTTTTACTTTAGCGATCTCTACACCCGTGGGGCTTGAACTCATGATCTCATGCTCTTCCAACTGAGCCAGCTAGGCACCCTTATCTTGATATTTTTTAAGCCAAATCACTTTCTAAAATTATCAAACCATCTTTTGCCAGCATTAAATTCCTTTTGCTCTAAGTTATCATTTAATAACTTCACTTTTTCTTGAATCATTTTAGTCTACAGGTGTGTCTTTTTTTTTCTTTTAAGATTTTCATTCGAGAGAGAGTGAGCAAGCCAACGAGCAGGGGGAGGGGTGGAGGGAGAGGGAGAAGCAGACTCTCGCCTGAGCAGGGAGCCCAACGCAGGACTTCATCCCAGAACCCCGAGATTACAACCAGAGCCAAAGGCAGATGTCTAACCAACTGAGCCACCCAGGCACCCTTAGGTATGCCTTTCTTATGGCAATCCTGCATGCACATAAAAGCTGCATCTTCAATACAAGATAAAAATGTATTTTGCAAAAAGTGCAAGGTTATCGTGCCTGCTGGTGTAGCTGCAGTGTTTGCTTCATGACTTTTTTTTTTTACAATGGTCTTTACACTGGATTATCTTGAAATGGTGGGTAACCACAGTTGCAGACCTCATGCTATGATACATACGAAGCAATTCAACTTTTTCTTGTAATATGAATTTGCTTCTTGAGCATTCTTTCAGCATCGCTAGTGGCACTTTGTATTGGTCCCCTGGTGTTATTCAAAGTTTATGGGATAGCATTGAATATGATGAGAAATGCACAAGAACCATGAGAGAGCTCTTTTTACTGCATTATGCAATTTACTGGAGAGACAATTGCTTGCATGATTAGCAACACCTGGCATTTTAAGCAGATACTCCAACATTTGAGCTGCAATAGAAACAGGTGAGCTACTAAATTATTATAGAAGTATAGCATGTATTGCAGTTAATTTTACGCAATCAATTTAATACTGCATTTTTTTATTTTAAAGATTTTTATTTATTTGAGAGAGAGAATGAGAGAGAGAGATGGGGATGAGAGGGGAGAGGGTCAGAGGGAGAAGCAGACTCCCTGCTGAGCAGGGAGCCCGATGTGGGACTCGATGCTGGGACTCCAGGATCATGACCTGAGCCGAAGGCAGTCACTTAACCAACTGAGCCACCCAGGCGCCCTAATACTGCATTTTTATGTTTACATCTGGACTACAAATGGTGTCATGTACGATCTTTAAGTATGTCCCTAAGTTTTTTAACTTTTTTTTTTTTTTTAAGTGATCTCTACACCCAGTGTGGGACTCAACTCATGACCCTGAGATCAAGAATCGCATGGTCTTTCAACTGAGCTAGCCAGGCATCCCTCTTATTTTATGGCTTTTTAAATACTATTTTAAAGGAGTATTTTAACATTTTTGATTGTTGCTAAAAAATATAGAAATGCAATTGATTTTATAGGTTGACCTTGCATACTGTGATCTTGCTAAACTATCATTAGTTCTAGCATTTTTTCCTACTTAGTAGTGCTATTTTCTGTATATTCTATAGGATTTTCTGCATAGGTAATTTCCCATGGATAAGCTCACATTTACTTCTGCTTTTCTAACTTGTATGTCTTAAATTTCTTTTGTTTGCCAAATCACAATGATCAGAATCTCCAACACAATTTTGAAAAGAAACATCCGTATTTTGTTTCCAACTTTAAGGAGAGTGTTTAGTCTTCTACCATTAGATGTGATTTTAGCTGTACATTTTTCATAAATATCTTTTATCAGACTGAGGAAGTTCCCTTCTACTTATTTGCTGAGAATTTGATTATGATGTGCTTTGGTGTGACTTTGTATCTGTCCTACTCTGGGTTCATTATGTTTCTTGGATCTATGGGTTTGTAGGTTTCATTACAGCACAAGAAAGTGAGTGGTAAGCAAGGAAGGGCGACAGATATAGTAGACTGATGTGAAATGCAGTGTGCCTAGCATTCAATTAAGAAAGCACTTCTTTCCAGTTCTGTATGGTTTGGGTGATGATCCTATACCACCATACCCCAAGACTGAGTTCATGATTCAAGCTGAGTTAATCAGAACCCTTCTTAGGACTTCTCTTGTTGACTATACCTTTGGCTTAGAGTGAACAGATAAAGTAACTTGACACTGCCTTGACATTGCATTCTCTCAGGAGGTATGGAGCAAACTGTCTGCAGACACAGAGAATAAACATGAAAAGAAGAGCCAAAATGACCTAGAGAAAGCCCTGAAGATATCCAGGCTCTGGGACTAGCCATGTGGAAGTAGCTCTGTATTAGACTTCTTAGTTTTGAAGGCTAATAATATTCTTTTGCTTAAACTAACTTAAAGTCTTAAAATTTTTATTTTTGTCAACTGCAATAAAGTCCTAATGCCAACCAGGAATTTGGAATTTCTATTGAGGGAAAAGGTGGGGGTGTAATATATTTAGGTGTACATTTTAAAAAGACCACTTTGACCTTAGTGTGGAAAAGGAACAAAAAAAGGGTCAAATGAGAGGCAGGAAGACCACTATGACATTATGCAGGCATCTAAGTGAAGTAGAATAATCTCATTAAACTCTAAAAACCTGAAATAGTAAGATAATTGAACAGATAATGGTGGATATTAAGAAAACAGTCTTGCTTAGAAATTGGTGACTGATTGTGTTTGGAAGGAGAGGGAAAAATTTAAAAATACCCATATTTTGGAGTTTTTTTTTTTTTTTTAACCAATCCATTTAAAAATATGGAACGCTTCACGAATTCAGATAATAAAGACTTAAGTAGAAAATAGAGGAGGAGGGGGGGAACCTGGCTGGTTCAGTTGGTAGAGCATGCAACTCTTGATCTCAGGGTTATGAGTTCAAGCCCCATGTTATGTGTAAGCTTACTTAAAAAAAAAAAAGGAAAGAAAAGAAAATAGAGGAGGAAGAGGAGTGGGTAGATTTCAGGGAGATAGGAATGAACGCAGATTTGGTCACATTTTGACTGAGGAGCTTTGGAGGTCATCTAAGTGAAAATGTTCATTACACAGGCAGAAACTCAGGTGTGGGCTGGAGATAATGATACTCCTAACTCCTGCATGGTAAATTGATTAATCTTAAAAAGAGTTAGTCTTCCTGCTGATAGGAGCTTCCTAAATGCAAAAAGCATAACTGAGAGTTTTAAAACAAAATTTTAATTTAAAACATGTCATGATGCAGTTTAGAAATATTTATTTGCAATGAAAAAATTAAAATAATAGTTTTTTTTAAAGATTTTATTTATTTGAGAGAGAGAGAATGAGAGAGAGAGAGCACATGAGAGGGGAGAGAGTCAGAGGGAGAAGCAGACTCCCCGCTAAGCAGGGAGCCCGATGTGGGACTCGATCCCAGGACTTCAGGATCATGACCTGAGCCGAACGCAGTTGCTTAACCAACTGAGCCACCCAGGCGCCCCAAAATAATAGTATTGTTAAACTAATATTTGAAGTATAGAACAAAATTGAATAAAAATAGATTACATTAGTTCTTACAAGTTTTTGGATTTAAGAGTCTTATCATTTAGGGGCGCCTGAGTGGCTCAGTAGGTTAAGTGCCTGCTGAAGGCTCAGGATCAAGTCCCGAGTTGGGCTCTCTCCTCAGTAGGGAGTCTGCTTCTTCCTCTGACCCTCCCCCCGCTCATGCTCTCTCTCAAATAAATAAAATCTTTTAAAAGAAAAAGTCTTATCATTTAGCTTTAGTCTTCTTATGAGGAAATTTTTCTTTTTTAAAGATTTTATTTATTTATTTGACAGAGAGAGACACAGCGAGAAAGGGAACACAAGCAGGGGGAGTGGGAGAGGGAGAAGCAGGCTTCCGGCTAAGCAGGGAGCCCGATGCGGGGCTCGATCCCAGGACCCTGGGACCATGACCTGAGCCGAAGGCAGACGCTTAACAACTGAGCCACCCAGGCGCCCCAAGAAATTTTTTTTTAAAGATTTTATTTATTTATTTATTTGAGAAACAATGAGAGAACACAGTAGGGGGAGTGGCAGAGGGAGAGGGAGAAGCAGGCTCCTCACTAAGCAAGGAGCCCAATGTGGGGCTCGATCCCAGGACTCTGGGATCATGACCTGAGCCAAAGGCAGGTGCTTCATTGACTGAGCCACCCAGGCGTCCTGAAAAATTTCTTAGGAAAATGAAAATTTGAAGAATTTAAATGATTTACTAGAAGACTAAAAAATATTCTGGAAAAAAAAGCTTTATTAAGAGAATTTAAATGAAGAAACTGATAGAAAATGAAAAAAAATTATGTGCCCTTTCAAGACCTTTACATTCAATATTCCAGTTCTTCATTTTCTTGATACAAGTGTATCACTATCATAATTTTTCCTCTCATGAATAAGAGGAAAAAAGAGGTGGGAAGTATCCTGAGGAAGAGAATGAGCAATCTGTGAATCCTGAGATTGAAATTAACTATATAACACAAATGTGGAGGAAATGCAAATGATTAGCAGAGAAGTGTTCAATGAAAAAGTCACTAGTAAGTCACATATGTTATAACTAAAGAAATGTTGAACATACATCACATGCATTTCAGGGTCAATATCCCATACCTTGCACAGTTACTCAAAATAGATTTTTCTCTTCTTTCCTGACCATTTTGCCAAATGAAAATGAGCTACCTAAAAAAATTTGTCACAATCGAGATCTTCAATGACTTGTCATTGCCTACAATGAATGCACTGTTTCATAAATACTGTTCAACTTATTATGTGTTGCCTGTATATGTTTAATAGTCACTATAAAGAAATAATGTGTTGAATAAACAAGTAGGAGACATGCTAATACAGTGGATAAATGTGCTAGAACAATGCTACTCCGAGCTTGATCCACAGACCACCAGTATCAGCATCACATTATAGGTGGAACATCTGTTTTAGCAGGTTACCCATGTGATTCTTAGGAATTACAAGTTTTAGAAATTCTGTTCTAGAGAGCTAAAAAGGAGGGGACCTAGGTTTTCTTAGGGATCTCACCCTCCCAAGGATATGGAAAACATCTGCTATGCAGTTGCAACTGTTAAACCCTCTCAAACGTGCTCTGTGATAAAAGGAACAGGGTTCAGATGTCTGACTCCTAAGGACCATTTAGCCATGCTAGCTTGCAGTCCTTTTGAAAGATGTAGCTTCAATATCGTGAGTTGAGTATATTTAACATATATATTAACGTGCTTGTGTGTAAATGGGCTTAAAAAATACATATATTTATAGCAGAACTGGAGTCACAGCTAAATAACATTTAAACAAGACTTTCATTTTAAGTAGACATAACAGAATTTTAAGTTTACAGAATTAACAATGCATAACTTACATTCATTTTACATATTCAAAAAAACTAAAGGAACTGAAAGCTGAAAAATATGAGAGGTAGTGGTACCTAATGAGTGACATTTTGACAGTCTATTAAATATTATGTATTAGATTACAGGAAAAAGGGAGCTAAATTCTAAGAGAATAAATACAAAAAAGGTCAACCCATGATCTTGGGAAAAAAGAAGGGAAGGAAGGAAAATTATTTTCAAAATGTACTATAAAAATTGTTAGACCTGCTTCAATGACAATAAGCAGAAGGTAATTACTCTTGTTGGCATAACAGGTGAGAGGAAAGAAGTCCATGTCCTTGCTTTTTTCTTAGTCCTGGTCATTCCCACTCTGTTCTCCTTCCTTGTTGTTGCCATGACTTGGTTTCGTTATTTCAATTTGAAGACTAAAAACTACATTACTAACAATTTTAATTTATATATTGTGTCTTGGGTAAAACTCATTTGTTGTGGTTACTGATTGGGAGGAAAAAGAATTCAATAGGGAGCAAATTCCCAGATGAGGCTTCTATGCTGGTTTGGTGCACACACTTGAGAACCACTGCTTTAAGGCAGTCGGTAATCAGTCACAAGGACTGGTAGGGAGACACTAAATGGAAAACAGTATCTCCTTGTGTAGGTTTTTAGGACATAGAATATTAGTTACATGTTTGCCACCTGCTCAAAAAACAGCCAAGAATATCTTCAAGAATTACAACTGACAAAATTAGTAGGTAGACAAAATTTCTTTTCCAAAGATGAACCCAAACCTAAATGACTTTTTAAGAGACAGTGTTTATTTGCCTTTATTAGGATTATTGTAGAATCCAGTGTTATGGGACTTGCTCAGCTAGCCTATTTAAGTTTTGATATCAATATCCTTGGACTGACTTGAAAATGAATAGTATAAATTCAAAATTTCTGCCCTCATTAAATTAAAAATAAGAATTTCTAAATGTTTTTTACCTTTGTGTTAAGTAATCTTATTTCACTTGTTTTTTAAACCTGATTAAAAAACAAAATAGTAATAAAAAATAATTCATCTGGCAAATGTACTGTTTGTAGATATTAGCCACTTGTTAAAAACACATTTCTATTAAAATTGTTCTTAAATTCTTAGATTTAGAGCACCTGATATCTGGACCCAGCTGAGGTTTTATTTTACAGATTAAAATGCATGGACGACAATACATTACAATAATTAATGAAGCCGTTCTAGTTTAGCCTGAAGAGATTTAAAATTTCCCGTGATGGCTTGTACTGCCACTGAAGAGCTCATAGACTGAAGCTCAACCAGATAACCACAAATGGCATCCAGGCACAGATTCGTAAATCTTCTCCTGTAAAGGAAAAGATACCTGATCAACTATTGATACATTTAGAAACATTTCCTCCTGTAAGACTTCTCTCCAACTTCTGCTAAACTTACTACAGTCCCAGAAAGAACAAGGAGCATATGATTAAGTAAATGGTAAATAAATGAAAACAGACAAGAAATGCAGGGGGTAGGTGAATTACCACATGACCACGATATTCCTTTGGAAGATTATAATGGGAAGGAGGCAATAAGGATGACTCCTTAAATTAATATTAAATTATTTACATTCTTTTGGTCTTTTCAAACAAATATACCTTCTAATGGCCAATAATCTCACAAAGACATAACTGAATTGCCCTAGGTCACTAACTCAATGCAGAAAGAGTTCACAAGTAATTCATAAATTACATCATTTACCTCTAGAAAGGATTCAGGACAGGGGTTGAAAAGAAAAACTCTAATCTTTAATACATGCTAACTATTTGATATCATTCAAATAGTTAATCTCCATATCTTCCCCCATTCTAACTTTATTGCTCAGATACTTATTAGAAACATTTAAGCTTTTGCCATAATACAATACCTAATTCATAGTTACCTCTCACAATTTAAAACCTGGCTAGGATTCTCAACATATCTTGCCAACAGTACATGTATACAATCCAAAAGGTGCAGTGGTTTCTTCATTCTGTTCCAGAATGGATCCTATAAAGAAAATATACGTCATGAGTTGTAAAGCAAACTGTGTCAACTGATTTTTCAACCATTTATGTTATTAGTTAAACCAGTTATCAGAGTCCTAGGCAAAATTTCCCAGTATTAAAAATAAGTATTTAACGCAGGAGCGCTGTGACACTGGGTGTGCTGACGGTTCTTACTATTCTGTGAGGACACCTGCAGACTGAAAGTGAAGGGATAGAGAACCATAATCATGGAAATGGACATCAAAAAAAAGGGGGGGGTGCCTGGGTGGCTCAGTTGGTTAAGCAACTGCCTTCGGCTCAGGTCATGATCCTGGAGTCCTGGGATCGAGTCCCGCATCGGGCTCCCTGCTCGGCGGGGAGTCTGCTTCTCCCTCTGACCCTCTTCCCTCTCGTGCTCTCTATCTCTCATTCTCTCTCTCAAATAAATAAATAAAATCTTTAAAAAAAAATTAAAAAAAAAAGCTGGAGTAGCCATACTTATATTAGACAAACTAGATTTTATTTATTTTTAAGAGTTTTGTTATTATGTATTTATTTGTCAGAGCACAAGCAGGGAGAGCTGCAGGCAGAGGGAGAAGCAGGCTCCCCGCTGAGTAGGGAGCCCGATGGGGGACTCAATCGATTATGACCTGAGCCAAAGGCAGGTGCTTCATTGACTGAACTACCCAGGCGCCTCTGGACAGAGTAGATTTTATTTTATTTTATTTTTTTATTATTATTTTTTAAACATAGTTGTCACTAGTGGGAAGAACTAAGGAATTTACTTATTTTTTTAAAGATTTTATTTATTTATTTGAGAGAGAGAGAGAATGAGAGATAGGAAGCACGAGAGGGAAGAGGGTCAGAAGGAGAAGCAGACTCCCTGCTGAGCAGGGAGCCCGATGTGGGACTCGTTCCCGGGACTCCAGGATCATGACCCGAGCCGAAGGCAGTCGCTTAACCAACTGAGCCACCCAGGCACCCTGGACAGAGTAGATTTTAAACCAAAGACTGTAATAAGACATGATGAAGGGTATTTTATCATAATAAAGGGGTCTATCCAACAAAATCTAACAATTGTACATATTTATGTCCCTAACTTGGGAACAGCCAAATATATAAACCAATTAATAACAAACTTAAAGAAACTCATTGGTAATAATACAGTAACAGCAGGGGACTGTAACACCCCATTCACAGCAACGGACAGATCATCAACAGAAGATCAACAAGGAAAAAAGGCTTTGAATGATACCCTGGACCAAATGGACTTCACAGATATATTCAGAGCATTTTAACCTAAAACAGCAGAATACAGATTCTTTTCACGTGCACATGGAAGATTCTCCAGAATAGATCACATACTGGGTCACAAATCAGGTCTCAAAAAGTACAAAAAGATTGAGATCATACCACGCATATTTTCAGACCACAATGCTATATAACTTGAATTTGGAAAGACTACAAATACACGGAGGTTAAAGAATATCCTACTAGGGGCGCCTGGGTGCTCATTCAATTAAGTGTCTGCCTTTGGCTTAGGTCATGATCCTGGGGTCCTGGGACAGAGCCCTGCAACAGGGAGGCTCCCTGCTAAGTGGGGAGCCTGCTTCTCCATCTCCCTCTGCCCCTCTCCCCTCCTCGCGTGCACGCTCTCTCCCTCTCTCTCTCTCAAATAAAGAAGTAAAATCTTAAAAAAAAAAAAATCCCACTGAAGAATGAACTGATAAACCAGGAAATTAAAGAAATAAAAAAAATACATGAAGGCAACTGAAAATGAAAACACGATGGTCCAAAACCTTTGGGATGCAGCAAAAGCAGTCATAAGAGGGAAATACATAGCAGTACAGGCCTACCTCAAGAAGCAAGAAAAGTCTCAAATACACAACCTAACCTTACACCTAAAGGAGCTAGAAAAGGAACAGCAAATGAAGCCTAAGCCAGCAGAAGAAGGGTAATAATAATAATAAAGCTAGGAGCAGAAATAAATGATATAGAAAACAAAACAACTAGACCAGATCAATGAAACTAGGAGCTAGTTCTTTGAAAGAATTAAGAAAATTGATAAACCCCTAGTGAGTTATCAAAAAGAAAACAGAAAGGACCCAAATAAATAAAATCACGAATGAAAGAGATCACAACCAACACTGCAGAAATACAATTATAAGAGAATATTAGGAGCAATTATATGCCAATAAATTAGGCAATCTGGAAGAAATGGATGCATTCCTAGAAACATATGAACTACCAAAACTGAAACAGGAAGAAATAGAAAATCTGAATAGACCCATAATCAGTAAAGAAATTGAATCAGTAATCAAAAATCTCTCAACAAACAAGAGTCCAGGGATGGATGGCTTCCCACGGGAATTCTACCAAACATTTAAAAAAGTATCTATTCTTCTGAAACTGTTCCAAAAAATAGAAACAGAAGGAAAACTTCCAAACTCATTCTATGAGGCCAGCATTACCTTGATTCCAAAATCAGACAAAGACCCCACTAAAAAGGAGAATTACATGGGGCTCTTGGATGGCTCAGTCAGTGAAGCACTGGACTCTTGATTTCTGCTCAGGTCATGATCTCAGGGTTGTAAGACTGAGCCCCACAGTGGGCTCCATGCTCAGTGCAGAGTCTGCTTGTCCCTCTCCCTCCCCCTTTGCCCCTCACCCCGCTTGCACACTCTCTCTAAAATAATAAATAAAATAAATTTTTAAAAAAGGAGAATTACAGACCAATATCCCTGATAAACATGGATGCAAAAATTCTCAACAAGGGGCTCCTGGGTGGCTCAATTAAGCAGTCAACTCTTGATTTTGATTCAGGTCATGATCTCACGGTCCTGGGATCAAGCCCTGCATTGGGCTCAGTGCTCAGCAGGGAGTCAACTGAGGATTCTCTCTCTTCCTTAGCCCCTTCCCCTGTGCATGCTCTCCCTCTCTCAAATAAATAAATAAATCTTAAAAAAACAATTCTTAGCAAGATACTAGCTAATCGGATCTAACATTATACATTAAAAGGATTATTCGCCACAACCAAGTGGGATTTATTCCTGGGCTGCACGGGTGGTTCAATACCCACATATCAAGCAATGTGATACACCACATTAATAAAAGAAAGGATAAGAACCATATGATGCTCTCAATACGTGCAGAAATAGCATCTGACAAAATACAGCATCCTTTCTTGATAAAAACCCTCAAGAAAGTAGGGATAGAAGGAACATACCTCAACATCATAAAGACCATATACAAAAGACTGACAGGTAATATCATCCTCAATGGGGAAAAAAACACAGCTTTTCTGCTATGGTCAGGAACGAGACAGGGATGTCCACTCTCACCAATGTTGTTCAACATAGAACTGGAAGTCCTAGCCTCAGTAATCAGACAACAAAAAGAAATAAAAGGCATCCAAATCGGCAAGAAGTCAAGCTTTCACTATTCACAGACAAGATGATACTCTATGTAGAAAACCCAAAAGACTCCCCCCCAAAATTGCTAGAACTGATAGAGGAATTCAGCAAAATTGGAGGATATAAAATCAAGGCACAGAAGTCTGTTGCATTTCTATACAGCAATAATGAAACAGCAGAAAGAGAAATCAAGGAATCGATCCCATTTACAACTGTACCAAAAACCATAAGCTATCTAGGAACAAACCTAAACAAAGAGGTAAAAGATCTGTACTAAGACTATAGACACTTATGAAAGAAATTGAAGATGAAACAAAGAAATGGAAAAACGTTCCATTGCTCATAGAATGGAAGAACAAATATTGTTAAAATGTCTGTATTACCCAAGCAATCTACATATTTATGCAATCCCTATCAAAATAACACCAGCAATTTTCACAGAGCTAGAACAAACAATCCTAAAATTTGTATGGAACTAGAAAAGACCCCAGATAGCCAATGTTGAAAAAAAGAAAACCAAAGCTGGAGGCATCACAATTCTGGACTTCAAGCTGTATTACAAAGCTGTAATCAAGACAATATGGTACTGGCACAAAAACAGACACACAGATCAATGGAACAGAATGCCCAGAAATGGACCCACTATATGATCAACTAATCTTCAACAAAACAGGATAAAATATCCAATGGAAAAAAAGTCTCAACAAATGGTGTTGGGAAAATTGGACAGCTACATGCAGAAGAATGAAACTAGACCACTTTTTTACACCATACAAAAAAATAAATTCAAGGAACTTCCTGAAGATCTTCTGCGTGCAGGTGGTGTCACCCGGAGCATGAGCTGCTTCACAAGGGTACTGAAGACAATGGCCAAGAACAAACTAAGAAGGCAGAAATCCAGGAATGTATTTCATACAGCCAGCCAAAAAAACTTTAAGTCTAAAAACAAAGCAAAACCAGTTACCACTAATCTTTTTTTTTAATAAAGATTTTATTTATTTATTTGACAGAGAGAGAGACAGCGAGAGAGAGAGCACAAGCAGGGGGAGTGGGAGAGGGAGAAGCAGGCGCCCCGCCGAGCAGGGAGCCCGATGCGGGGCTCGATCCCAGGA
Source organism: Callorhinus ursinus (assembly GCF_003265705.2). Classification (NCBI taxonomy): domain Eukaryota; kingdom Metazoa; phylum Chordata; class Mammalia; order Carnivora; family Otariidae; genus Callorhinus; species Callorhinus ursinus. The sequence goes on along the minus strand of NW_027397065.1, from coordinate 64,024,136 downwards.
CCCTGGGACCGTGACCTGAGCCGAAGTCAGACGCTCAACGGCTGAGCCACCCAGGCGCCCCCAGTTACCACTAATCTTAAGAAGATAAACATTGTATATGTGCTGCCTCAGCGAGCACTGAAGATAAACATTGTGAATGATGAAAAAATTAAGAGTGAATAAAGCTTCTGTAGATATACAAAAGGAACTTGCCCATTTCTCAAAAGGCCTTTCCTTTGAACCCTTGCAGAAACAGCTGATTCCTCAGCAGTTCATGAAAATGAACCAGTTACTGTTGATGAAGCGACAAGATTAATGGCTCAGTTGTAATACACTGGAGATACATCAAATACCCCCAAAAGACCAATAAATTAAACGTTTTATACAGTTAAATAAATAAATAATTTTAAAAAATCAAAATGGACGGAAGACCGAAATGTGAGAGAGGAATCCATCAAAATCCCAGACGAGAACACAGGCAGTAATCTCTTTGACCTTGGCCGCAGCAACTTACTAGACATGTCTCCAGAAGCAAGGGAAAGAAAAGCAAAAATGAACCACAGGGATTTCATTAAGATAAAAAGTTTCTGCACAGCAAAGGGAACAGTAAACAAAACTAAAAGGCAACCAATGGAATGGGAGAAGATATTTGCAAAGGACACATCTGATATAGAGTAGGTAACCAAAATGTATAAAGAACTTACCAAAGTCAACACCCCAAAACAAATAATCCAGTTAAGAAATGGGCAGAAGACATACGAATGGCTAACAGACACATGAAAAAAGCTCAACATCACTCATCATCAGGGAAATACAAATCAAAACCACAATGAGATACCTCCTCACACCGGTCAAGAGGAAACACAGGTTCCTAAACAGGAAATTTGCATTCTCTACAAAGTGGGTTATTTTTCCTAAATAACATCACAATGAAGTTTTTAATGATTTTCAAATATTAACCATGACCAGATAGTTTAGTAACCACATAATATTAAATGCTTATTTTACTTTTTTTTTTATTTTCTTCTTGTCAACTGTGATACCCCTTTTACTTTAAACCTGTGTAGACTTAGTCTAACTAAACCAGCAAAGAATCTTAATTCTCATTCTGGCTATACCAATAACTAGCCATGTGACTTGAGTAGGTTATTCATTTAAAATCTCTGCCCTTGTCAGATGCTCATTTCCTATCATAGGTTCATTTTGAGGCTTAAATGAGATATACAAGTGCCTTGTAAAGCACCGCATAAATGTTTTGATGGTGTTACCATAAAAGACATGATATAGGTCAACAAGGTTTTATTTGGATCTTTTATCTTAGAATAAAAATTATAAAATATATAGTCTGATAAGGTTCAATAAGGTGAGAAAGATTTTTTTTAATTGAGATATAACTGAGACATAACATCATTTCATTTTCAGGTATACAACATATGATTTGTTATTTGTATATATACAATAACAAATCAGTATGGGACATGATCACCATAGTAAGTCTAGTTACCATGCATCACCATCACAATTACAAAGTTTTCTTCTTGTGGTGAGGAAAATCTTTGAGCACTGATATTTTAGATGAAGTTATAGGGAATAAATACACTATTATTTTGTTCTTGTAAAGCAAATGGTGATTCTTAATGTAATGAGCTTAGTCTATTCCACAAAGAGTAAAGGAAATATGTTTACTAAGAAATATTTGATTTTTATCATGATATACAGCAAAGCAACTCATTATCAATTTTAAAAATCTAAAGTATGATAATTTCTTATATTCAAACAATGAAGCATATTTCTGATGTAATTTTATCAGATGACAAGACACATAAACATACAATCAAAATATTTTCCTTTTATCTAAAAAAGGTTTGTTAACTTTAACTAAATAATTTCATTTTATTTAATATTTTCCTTACCCGTGACTTGAACAAGTGATCATATACTTCTAGTAGTCTAGGTAATGGCACTCCAATCTCATTCATTGTCTGTATTACAAAACCTACATCCCAGTTCAAAGTACAAACTTGCTGCTCTAAAAACTGCACAATAAAATCTGGAGAGGGAAAAAGATCAGAAATTAGAATTGTTAACTCTTCCCACCCCCCCACCCCAACTTACTGAGATAAAATAGCCATACATTGTGTAAGTTTAAGGTATAGAACATGATGATGTGATACATATATACATTGTGAAATGTTTACTCCGGTAAGGTTAGTTAACAGGTCCTTCACCTCATTAATTACTCTTTTGTTGGTACAGAATTGTTAACTCCTGGGGAGCCTGGGTGGCTCAACTGGTTAAGCCGCTACCTTCAGCTCAGGTCATGATCTCAGAGTCCTGGAACTGAGTCCTGCATGGGGCTCCCCACTCAGAGGGGAGTCTGCTTCTCCCTCTGCCCCTCCCCGCCCCGCCTGTGTGCTCTCTCTCAAATAAAATCTTTAAAAAAAGAAAACCAATTTTCAAAAAAAAATTTTTATAAAATAAGTGATATATCAGAATAGGCAAATATATAGAGATATAAAGTAGATTAGTGATTGCCTAGGGCTGGAGAGTAGGAAGAAATAGGGAGTGATTGCTAATAGGTACATGGTTTCTTTCTGTGGTGATGAAAATGGTCTAAATTTAATTGTGGTGACCGTTGCACAACTGTGAATATGCTATACAATTTAAAGCTATTAGTAAAAAAACTACATTTTGGTGAGTTTGGAAAACACAGAAAGGTACATGAAATAGAGACCATTCATAATCCCACTATTGGAGAGGACCCACTGATAGTTCTTTAGTATCTTGATATATCCTCAATTTAACAGCTTTTCAGAAAAGAAGGGTTACTGCATCCTGATTTTAGAAATATTAAATGTGTTGTTTTGTTTTTTAAATTTTATTTATTTGACAGAGAAAGAGATAGTGAGAGCAGGAACACAAGCAGGGGGAGAGGGAAAAGCAGGCCTCTCACCAGCAGGGAGCCTGATGCGGGGCTTGATCCCAGGACCCTGGGATCATGACCTGAGCCAAAGGCAGACGCTTAACGACTGAGCCACCCAGGAGCCCCAATTTTAAATGTGTTTTTAAGTGCCTCACCCCTTCAGATGTGTAAGTTATTTATTCTGATGGTTCTAATTTTAGCCCCATTCTCACCTTTTACTACCTGTCATATCATAAGATTGTAATAGTAACAATCACATTCATATTTATGATCCTTGAAATCTGCGACTGACCAATGTGCATATTCACAGGCAAGAAGAATCACTGAAAAGACTGCCAATGACTGAACCTGCAACTATCCCAGAATCTACCATACAAAACTTTTGCACAGATGATCACATTTCTAAAAACTCTAAACTTGTTCTAGTTTGAAGCCCCCTAGGCCTTGTTTGCCATTGAAAGATGGACCAAAGAAGAAGAAAGGCCTCTTCTACCCTAAATTTTACTGCGCTCAAAAATTAAAAATCTAAGTTGAAGCAGAAATACCCTAAAAAAAAATTATGTATAATGTGGCCTTTTTATTATTAAAACTATTAGGCTTTAATCTTTTCTTTATTTTTTTCATTAATGAAATAGCATGGCAGTTTTTTTTTTTAAAGATTTATTTACTTGAGAGAGAGAATGAGAGAGAGAGAGAGAGAGAACGTGAGGGGGGGAGGGTCAGAGGGAGAAGCAGACTCCCCTATGAGCAGGGAGCCCTGATGCGGAACTTGATCCTGGGACTCCAGGATCATGACCTGAGCCGAAGGCAGATGCTTATTTTAACCAACTGATTCACCTAGGCGCCCCAGCATGGCAGTTTTAAATACTATACTTACAAGATTATAATGACTTTATTTATTGCCATTTCCAGGAAATAAGTCATAAATCAGAGATGGTCTATAAAAAAGTCTCTATCTTCATTAAATAAACAATTTAATGTTATTCTGTGAGCATTTTCCTGGTTCTCAACATTTTTCAAAGATCCCAGGTGCTTAACATCCTACTTTACAGATATATTTATGTTGATTCTATTCATTTTTATTTTTTTTTAAATTTTACTTATTTGAGAGAGAGAGAATGAGAGACAGAGAGCATGAGAGGGAGGAGGGTCAGAGGGAGGAGACTCCCTGCTGAGCAGGGAGCCCAATGCGGGACTCGATCCTGGGACTCCAGGATCATGACCTGAGCCGAAGGCAGTCGCTTAACCAACTGAGCCACCCAGGCGCCCCTATTATTTTTTATTTTTTTAAGTAGGCTATAAGCCCAGCATGGAGCCCAGTGTGGGGCTTAAACTCATGACCCTGAGATCAAGGCCTGAGCTGAGATCAAGAGTTGGATGCTTAACCAACTGAGCCACTCAGGCACCCTGATTCTATTGTTTTACAACTGAAGAAAACATTATATATCGGCAAATCTCTAATAATTAGTCATATACATAACAATTATAGTAATATAGATGATTAAAGGGTTCAAAAATTGCATTTTTTAACACAATTATTTGCTATTTTTTTTTTTTTAAAGATTTTATTTATTTATTTGACAGAGAGAGACACAGCGAGAGAGGGAACACAAGCAGGGGGAGTTGGAGAGGGAGAAGCAGGCTTCCCGCGGAGCAGGGAGCCCGATGCGGGGCTCGATCCCAGGACCCTGGGATCATGACCTGAGCCGAAGGCAGACGCTTAACGACTGAGCCACCCAGGCGCCCCTTTGCTATTTTTTTAAAAAGATTTATTTATTTGAGAGAGGAGAGTGTGAGCAGGGGGAGGGTCATCACAGGGAGAGGGAGAATTCTAGAGCTGACTCCTTGGTCAGTGGGGAGCCCAGTGCAAATCAGGGCTCCATCCCAGGACCCTTAGATCAGGACGCCAAAATCAAGAGTCAGCCACACAACCAACTGAGCCACCCAGGTGCCCCAACTATTTGTTATTTTAAAGAAAAATATGTCCTCAATATAATTAGAGCAGAGGGGCGCCTGGTTGGCTCAGTTGTTAAGCGTCTGCCTTTGGCTCAGGTCATGATCCCAGGGTCCTGGGATTGAGCCCTGCATCGGGCTCCCTGCTCCGCGGAAGCCTGCTTCTCCCTCCCTAACTCCCCCTGCTTGCGTTCCCCCTCTCGCTGTGTCTCTCTCTATCAAATAAATAAACTCTTTAAAGAAAAAATATATATATAATAAGAGCAGCTGAAGCAATCACAGATTGCCCATGCAGAAAAACACTAGCCATTTTTCTTTCCTCTTTAAACTTGTAGAGGGTTACCAACAATATAATCATTACTGTCTGTTAGCACTATTCCCCAGACAGATATATAAACTTACAAGGTCAAAGAAAGTTTCATACCTAACTATTTGTCAACAAATTCTGCTATCTTTGGAGGTCTTTCTGGAGAGGTAGAATTAAACAGCTGAGCCAAACAGCAACAAAGGAACAATTCCACCCTGAAGAACATTATCTTTCCATGTCATTGAAGAAAACCATCAAAAGAAAACAAAACACAACACCCATGATAGCACTTAAGGTTACTGCTTACCTAAAGGAAAGAAGCGAGGTGTGCCAGCATAAATTTTGCCAAGGAGCACAACCTTGAGACTAAGAGCATGCATTCTATCTGAGGAGCTCAACGCTACACTTTCATTCAATTCTGCAAGAAAAAGACATACCATTAGAAACGCAAACTGTTTTTAATGTGCAATTGTTTAAATTGGCTATTTTATTCTATTTCAAGGTACAAAATAGCTACAAATGATATTCTAATATAATGAGCAGATACTGTTTCTGTTAGTGTCTGAAATACTTTCCTCTTACCAGACACTGGTTATAGGATTCTGAGGAAAGTGTCTCAGAATCCCTTATTAAGAAGTACAACCAAAAATGACACCTCCTTTTCTCAGAGTCCTCTCCAATATAAATTGAGGACATCCTCTAGAGGACCACCCTCCACCACATCCAGGTACCCTCCACTTACCCTCTACTTAGGTATATACAATTTTCATGAGCTCCAGATATATGAAAGCCACTAGCAGTTTGCATTCTTCTACCAAGTCACTACCTAATGTATGTTAATATACCTGTAAGTGAGCACTTACCTTTCTCTATGATATCTTGCCAAAGTGTCTGCACCAATATAGGGTCTGAATAACCAGCACAATGAATTATTGCAAGTTTACACTCTGCAAGTTTAAATGGGTCAGCAAATTCCCCATAAAGCTGTCGGAGAAAATGCCAACATTATACATACAACCAGAGGTCAAGAGTCAGAAATTAATAGTGATGCATTCCTTGAAAATTAAAAATGATCAAAGATTTTATCCAAAGTTCTTAAAATACGATATAAAGATGTGATGACATGCAGCTGGTCATAACTCCAGATTAAGAATGGTGAAGGCTTGGTAAATGCATTTAAACAGATTTCAACATGTTTGCCCCCAAAGCCCCCCCCCCCCACCCCTGGGCTGGCAGGGAGATACTGCAATAACATGTCTTTTATAATTAGCATTGTCTAAATCAGGGTTTAAAGAATCATAGAATCATGGAAACACAAGTCTCAGGGTGCTTCATGGTACTTGGAGAAATGTCCAAGAATTATTGAAAAAGGAACTGCTCTGAAGTACAGAGTGGGAGCGGCTTGGAGAGATAAGCAAAGATAAGTTACTTTTCCAAGACAATAAGCAAGGCCATAAAATAGATGGCAGGAGGTTTAACAAAGCTTGATGTGAGGCTGAGAGATTCTTGAGAGAAAACAGCCTATAAAGAGGAAGTTAGCTCTTCCTAAGAGTCAGATACCACAGCAGTGATCTGTCAGCCCAGCAATGTGCTCCCCAGGACGGCTTATCGTAATTTTGTGGAGAGAGATTATCTCCACATTTTTTGCATTCTACTGTAGAATGCAAAAAAAAACCAAACAAAAAACCAAGGAATTTGTAGATATTAGGTGACTGCTAGAGGAATTCACCTTGCTTTTTTATTACCTTAGTTATGTCCATTAGCTCAGAATCCAGCTGAGAAATTGCATCCTGTACAGAAGAATGATGGGAATACTGCCTTCGTAGTGTCTCTTGTATCTGAAGTTGGATCCTAGCAACCTAGTTTGGATTAAAAAAAAAGCAAGTCTTAAGTTCTTGATGATAAATCAACAAGTACTTGAAGGAATGATTCCTAGTATCTGACTTTAAGTTGGTTAAAGTAAAAATAATGTATAAATAACAGCATAGTGACTAGAGTTAATAACACTGTATCGCATATTTGAAAGTTGTTGGAGAAAATAGACTGTAAAATTTCTTATCACAAGAAAAGATTTTTGTAATTGCGTATATGGTGATAAATGTTAATTAGACTTATTATGGTGATCATTTTGCAATATCTAAAAATACTGAATCATTACATTGTATACCTGAACTAATATAATGATATGCGTCAATTATACCTCAATAAAAAAAAATGAACAAATGAAGATTTCTATCATAACAAACTGGCAGCTCTTCATCACAACATAAAAGATCTCACAGGAAGTGTACTATGGCAGAGCGCCCTTGCTACCACGCTAATACCCATCTCTCCCACTACTGCAGCCAGACAATGGCTAGACCCTATTTTCCAACCTCCTCTGTAGGGAGATAGGGCCATTAAGACTAAGTTCTCTTCAAAGGAATGTAAGTGGAAGTAAAGTATGTCACTTCAGGGCTGAAGGTCTTTAAGAGAGTGAATGTGCTTATTACATGTGATTTTTTCTTACTCCCTCTGACAGAAGAAAAAGGTAAGGCCACAGGGAATGGTAGAGCCAGAAAATAGAACTTGGGTATTAAAATCATTCAAGTGGAAGAAAGCCACTTTCTTCAGGAACACCCACTCTGGATATTTGTGAATGAGAAATAAGCCTTTGTATTTGGACCATTGTATACTTTTGGGTCTCTTAATTAGGGCAGGTTAGACTACTCTACTTCACATATCTACTCATTAGCTTCCAGAATAAATGGTAAATGTGATATAATCTCCTTTGTGTTGGAATAGTTGGAAAAAAACTTTAGAAATGCCACAGAGAAAAAATTTAATTACAGCAATGTCCTGTGACCCAATAAAAGATTTATGTCTAAATATGAAACTAAATACATATAGGCAGAAGAGACTAGAATTACTAATACCGACTGCTACTGACTTATGACTTACTAGAGGAAGGGAAAATGGAATAAATGGAATAAATGCAGGCAAAGTTTAAGTATCTTTAGTGCTTACTTCCATTTTTTCTTCTAATTCATGAAGGAATTCACCATCTGCAGCTATCGATGAAATGGCAGTGGAACTTTTGGCACTAAGAATGGCTCGAGCAATGTACTCTAGTCGCTGCTGAAGTGAAATTTCTGTGCTGGGGGCGGAAAACCTTATTTTTATTTATATGAATTCTTAAAGATCCAATATATAAATATATTAATTATGACGCACTATTTTGTATATACCAAATGAACATAAAAGGCCATTAGAAACTTGAAAAAACTATTAGACGGGGACTGCCTGGGTGGCTCAGTCATTAAGCGTCTGCCTTCGGCTCAGGTCATGATCCCAGGGTCCTGGGATCGAGTCCCACATCAGGTTCCCTGCTCAGCGGGAAGCCTGCTTCTCCCTTTCCCACTCCCCCTGCTTGTGGCTTGTGTTCCTGCTCTTTGATTAAAAAAAAAAAAAGAAAAAGAAAAAACTATATTAGAGGGCTTCTAATAAAAGAGATCTACAGTTTAAGGCAACAAATAAAAAAAATACTTAAGTTTACATCCAAAAAAGTAACTTCCTATTTTAAAATTTTAATTCAGTATATTAAAACTTGGATTCTTCTAAACACTAAACTAAGGAAAATGTTTTGTTTTGTTTTTTTTAAGATTTTATTTATTTATTTGACAGAGAGAAACACAGCCAGAGAGGGAACACAGCAGGGAGAGTGGGAGAGGGAGAAGCAGGCTTCCCATGGAGTAGGGAGCCCGATGCAGGGCTCGATCTCAGAACCCTGGGATCGTGACCTGAGCCAAAGGCAGACACTTAACGACTGAGCCACCCAGGCGCTCCTCAATGCTTTCTTTAATAAGATTCTTAACAGTCTTCAACATATACACTCAAAACTTTTTTGGTAATTTAAAATAGAGCAGAGGAAATTAGTCTAGAATTAGTAAAACATTTAAAATTATAAAGCCTTTGAGAAGTTTTTGTCCTTTTAATTAAGAATATTAATTGGGGTGCCTGGGTGGCTCAGATGGTTGGGTGGCTGCCTTCCGCTCAGGTCATGATCCTGGAGTCCCTGGATCGAGTCCTGCGTTGGGCTCCCTGCTCAGCGAGGAGCCTGCTTCTCCCTCTAACCCTCCCCCGTCTCATGTACTCTCTCTCTCTCTCTCAAATAAATAAATCAATCTTTAAAAAAAAGAATATTAATTAACTGCTTAGTAGGAAAGACTCTAAAGACATACTTTAAAGAAGAGATTTAGAAGATAGTTTGACTAGAGAGGGTCTTGGGTATTTAGTATCTCCCGTACACTATTAAAAAAAAAGAAAAAAAAACTGTAAACTTTAGGTAAATCCAAGTAAAAGCATAAAAACTCTACATACTATAACCTGAATAAGGTGTTATTTAATTTCTGAAATCTGGATTTATCTAGTTATAGGTCAGTTATCAATCATTATACATAGTAGTAAAAGTATTATACTATACCTATGCATGTCAGCCAGTTTGGACAGGACACGAGCAGCATTACTAAAGCTTCTGTTCTTTTCATAATACCTCCAGAGTAAATCCATATAACGAACTTTGTTTTGATCAACTTTGGCCATTCGGACTAGATGTGGCTCCAGAAATGGAGAAGCAATCTGCAAATTATACAGTCACTCAGAAACATCTTCTGGACTAGGCACTTGCTCTTTATGTAGTAACTATAACATTTTTAAGTCAACTATAGGTATGCCTTACTTCATGAATACACAAGCAAAATTATAATCCAACAACAGAGGGCAATTTCTTTCATTATAAATGATTTTTACCAGAGTTAACCAAAGAGTTGCTATAAAAAGTTGAATTAGGCTGATTAAACTAATCATAATCCAGTTACCAATTTTTTTTTAATTTTAATTTTTTTGAGACAGAGTGAGCATGGGGGGCAGGGAGAGAACCCCGAGCAAGCTCCATCTCACAACCCCAGGATCATAACCTGAGACAAAATCAAGAGTTGAGTGCTTAACCGACCGAGCCACCCAGGCATCCCCAATTAAAATCTTCTGATAAACTTTGAAAACACAGCTACTGATTCCTAGACTCGGAGCTCAAAGACATCCTTGCCATTATCAAATGCCACACATTTATTTTACACGCTGAAGAATACTGAGACTTAGGATAGTAAAAAGACATGTATGAAGTCACATACTGAATTAATGGCAGAGGTAATGCCAAGTTTAGGACTCCTAATTCATAATCCAATGATTTCCATCCCACAATATAAACAACCCAAATCAGCTTCAAAATAACAAGAAAATAAGAGCAATAGTTTACTTTGCCCACCAGGAAAAGACATTACATTACTTGGCTTGACACTAATACCTAATGGTAGGTTCAGGATAAGAAAATGATTTTCCTGTATCTATGTATTTTTAATTTTTATTTTTTTTAAAGATTTTACTTATTTGACAGAGAAAGAGAGAGCAAGAGTGTGAGCAAGCACAAGGAGGGGGAGTGGCAGACAGGGGGAAAGGGAGAAGCAGGCTCCCCGCTGAGCAGGGAGCCCAATGCAGGGCTTGATCTCAGGACCCTGAGATCATGACCTGAGCCAAAAGCAGATGATTAACTGACTGAGCCACCCAGGTGCCCGTCCTTCAACTATGTATGTGCTACTTGAAAATACAAATTAACAATATTGGAATAAAAAAAACTTTTTTTTACCTGCAATAACTTATCTGCAAGATCAGCCTGTATTAGCCAATTATAAAGGGCAATACTAAAGAGCTCATCTTTGGATCGTTGAGACAATTTAAGCATTTGTTCAAACTAAAATAAAAAAAAATAGTAAAAATTAGTAGTTAAAGGCTCTCTTGCTGGACATCATAACCATCAGCCTTATAAAATCCTGAAATCAAGAATCTTTACAGGTTTATTTCTAAGATCTACTACCTTTCCCAAAAGGAGCTGCTACCAGTACCACACAGAACTTCTAAACAATATATTTTCAGGATAAAAATATGCTATGTCCCTTACGTGATGTCCTGCTTCTTCATTACTCAGCATATTGGGATCAGATGACAATACTGGAGGCCCAGGTTTTTTGGGTACACTGGGAGACTGAGGAGCAGCCTTACTTTGATTTACCAATTCTTGAAGTGTATCTGTAATACACTTGTAACTGTTTAATCTGAAAAAGAATGGAAAAGCAACTGCATTATTTAATTAGACAGCAACCAATTTAAATACACAGAACGATTTGAAGACTATTTTGGGGAGGAGATATATGTACACACACACATATATTTGGTATTAAAATATAAATTGTAGTTCTGCACGGAGCACTGGGTGTTATGCACAAACAATGAATCATGGAACACTATATCAAGAACTAATGATGTATGGTGATTAACAATAAAAAATTAAAAAAAATATATAAATTGTATACTTTTTCTAGGTTTGAGAAACGTGGTTAACCATAAAAGGGTGAAGTCATAAAAATTAATGTATTAATAAAAAACATGTTTTAGATAGGTTATATATTTCCTTTATGGACACACATTTTTTTCTTCTTTAACAGTCACTACTAATTTGTGAACATTTAAAAATTGTAGCATAAAATAAAATACTAATCTTCACCCAGAACCAGAAATTAGGTGGTGGTTGGTGGGGAATGGTTCCAAATAAGTTATCTCATTTAAAATTGACATTAGTAAAGTGTCATAAAAACCACAGAGGCAAGTTCAAAAACATTTATAAGTCCTTAAGAATTTCCACCAGATTATGGGGCACCTGGGTGGCTCAGATGGCTGAGTGTCTGCCTTCAGCTCAGGTCATGATCTCCAGGTCCTGGGATCAAGCCCCACATCAGGCTCCCAGCTCAGTGGGAAATCTGCTTCTCCCTCTCCCTCTGCCTCTCCCCCCTGTCTGTGCTCTGTCTCTCTCTCTTAAATGAATAAAATCTTAAAAAAAAAAAAAAAAAAGAATTTCCACCAGACTAAAACTTGAACCCTAAGCTAAGAATTATAATCCTAATTTAGGCCCGTGATAAAAAAAAGGCATTTTTAAGTAAAAGCATAATTCAATTTTATAAGTGTTGTACTTAAGATATTATTTTCCTAATACAATCAATCAAACTGTACACCAAGGAAAGCTGACAAGCTGCTCAGGTGACAAAACTTGCCTTTCTTGGAAAGCCTGCAGTCCCACGATGTCTTCTTCTGGTTCTCCATGTTTATAGAAATGAAGTCCAAGACCCTGAGGATCTTTTTTTTCTGCAGCAGTAAGAGAGAGCTCCACTACACCCTCATAAAAACGGACTAATGGCAAAGGAAAAGGACAAGATAAGGCTTATTAAGCCGGATGCGTTTTTCCTTAGCTGGTTTATAAAAATACTGATCAAGGTTTTTATATCTCTACTGTATGGCAGTCACCTTGATGATACTATCATATAAAATATGTCTGGGGAATCTACCAAAGAATAAGGTACCAACATGCCTAAAAGGCAGCTATTGAGTATATTTTCTTCAATGGAAAAAGATTTTCAAAGTTAGAATAACAAAAGGGAAGGATTCAGTTTCTTGATGGAAAAAAAAAATCTTAGAATTCAAAACAGTATCTGTGCTAACAGTTATTACCTTTACATTATGCTAGATTTGATTTAAAGTAATTAAAAAGCAAGCAGACAGGTACTATTTTAAAAATTAGTCAAAAGAATTTAAAGCGGGCGCCTGGGTGGCTCAGTTGGTTGGGCGACTGCCTTCGGCTCGGGTCATGATTCTGGAGTCCCGGGATCAAGTCCCACATCGGGCTCCCTGCTCGGCGGGGAGTCTGCTTCTCCCTCTGACCCTCTTCCTTCTCATGCTCTCTATCTCTCATTCTCTCTCTCTAATAAATAAATAAAATCTTTAAAAAAAAAAAAAAGAATTTAAAGCATCCAAAAAATAAATGTAACCCAGGACTCTATCTAATACAGATAGTAGTTTAACTGGACAAGGACTGAAACTCCTGTGTTAAAAAGTTACATATTTCAAGATATAAAAAGAGCATTATAGTTTTTGCAGAAGCTAATGCAGTCATCAAATACTAAAACACAAGGCATGAGTTTCCCTTGTCACATCACTTGGGAAAGTGAAGTTGAAGAAGGATTTGCTTCTGGTAAGAGGCTCTTTACCAGTAGCTTGTTTTATTCAGTCGTTTGTCTCCTGAGTTAAGAAAAAGATACGAAAAACATTTTGTTTCTCACCTTGTCTATACTGAGCACAAACACTGGAAAGGTCCACTTGATTGCTGATTTTCTGATATTCCTTTAAGGATTCTCTTAACATTCTTTCCTTTTCAATCTTATTTTGAACTTGTCGGGAACGCTGGAGGAGTTCATTTGCCTAGAATCAGAGATGACAGGAACTTAAAAAGATGTAAAATCCAGCATATAGATGATGTTATCAACATAAGTCTTGGTCTGTGTCTCCGTTTACATTTGGTTTATTATCATAAAAAATAAAAACTCTACAAACTTACTTCTTCTTAATTTTAGGCAGAAAAATTTTTGACCAAAAAATCCTAGCTATTTTTAATTCCTTTCACAAATATTTTAAGCAAGATAGCTTTGACTGGTAAACCTCTTGCCTAGTCAATACATTATTGGTCAGCAGGCAGTCCATGTGATACTGATTTTTTTAATTATTTTCAACCTGTAAGAATGATCAATAAAAATTGCCCAATTGACTCTAACTTATTATAGATTTAAAGTTTTAGTAATTTTTAATTTCTAAGGAGAAACATATTTAACCATTAAAAAAATATGGTCTAGAAATACTATCAAGATTGTTTATGAAAAACTTAAACATACAAGGATTTTAAGAAATGACGTATTCCAACTCCTCTCATCATACAGATGCGGACTCTGGAGGCCATGAGAGGTTAGGAGACCTACCCAAGAGACGTTATATGTTAAGTAAAAGATGGTTTCTGATTCCAGTTTATTGTGCTTTTTATACCATGAAACCCCCTTTACGAAACACTGAAATAGCTGATAAAGCATCATACCTTAGAACAAATTGCATCATCAGTGCTATACAGAAGTGGGCAGATATCCTGTAAGTGTAAACTAATGCCATCAACAGCAGCATTATCTCTGATGTAGCAGTTGATAAGAGAAGCAATTAATGCCCCGGTCAGTTCCTTGTCCCTGATTACCAGATCTTTAAAGGTGGTGATTTTCAGCTGCTCTTGAAATTCCTAGGAGTATAAGAAAAAGTCCTTTTTTTCTACCAAAAATATAGGAATATCCTATTTCTACCTGGAACACAATTTCTTTAACAATTTAAAATAACCAAAAAATTAACAGACTCTATAATTCAAAAAGAAAATATGCTAAACTATACAGACTAGCACATTTTTGCAAACTTTCATAGAATCATAGAAAATTGTTAAAGAACCCACTGTATGACCAGTCTAAAGCTCTCAATTTACAAATGAGAAAGGTAAAATGTAGGCAGATCCAAAATTAGAGCCAGGTCTCCTGATTTTAGTCACAAGCAGAAAGAATAATCACTTAGCTACATTAAAAAATCTTGGGCTTACAGGGCGCCTGGGTGGCTCAGTTGGTTAAGCATCCGACTCTTGATTTCAGCTCAGGTCCTACAAATGGACCTTGAGAGCTTGTTTGGAGGTTCTAGCAGAGACACACAGCTACTCGTATACTCTTGACCGAAGAATGGTCTGCTTCTATCAGGGAAGGTCATCCTCTTTCAGTACAAAGCTTTGGAAGGGATGCACATGGAGTGGTGAGGGAGAAAGGGACACCTGCCTAGCCAGTCAGATCAGCCGAGTCAACCCTGGTGATCAATGGGCGTGACAGATTCACATCACACCTTTCCTTACAAATACATAGTAAACTATACAGGAGTGAAATGACACGGTGTCTAGGACCATCTTTAAAGTAATTTCATAAAGAAAAAGAGAATAGATTAATAAAAGTTGATAAAATCTTGAAAATGCTGAATATAAGCATATATGAGGATTATAATACAGTATTTACTCTATTTTTGTATACATTTAGAAATGTTCACAATAATAGGTAGGAATACATTCCCCTCAGTGTCCTAACATTTAAATGAATGCAAATTGCCATTATACTTAAAAAGGATTCAAATGAGGACAGCAGAAGAAATATGACCCATTCATTTCTCACAATGGTAAACATCTTTCTTTAAAAGAAGAACGTTTAAGTCACTGGACTCTTTGTTTTTTTTTTTTTTAAGATTTTATTTGTTTATTTGACACAGAGAGAGAGAGAACAAGCAGGCAGAGAGGCAGGCAGAGGGAGAGGGAGAAGCAGGCTCCCTGCTGAGCAGGGAGCCCGATGCGGGACTCCATCCCAGGACCCTGGGACCACGACCTGAGCCGAAGGCAGCCGCTTAACCGGCTGAGCCACCCAGGCACCCAAGTCACTGGACTCTTTGAAATTACATGCAAAAATTTTGTGGATGTATCTGTATGCATTCTTTGAGGGTGGGAAGAAAGAGTTTTGATCAAATTCCCAAAGGGATCTGAAACCCAAATAATGGTTATAATCTACTGTTTAAAAAATATATTTTTGGTAAAGATTTCATTCATATACCACACGATAAAATTCTCACATATTGTAAAAACTTGTGGTTTTGACAAAGCAGATCCCTCAAGCTTTCACGCTTTAGTGCAATCTTCCATTAAGAAGATTTCCATTAAGCAGATATTAACTTAATCATAACCTAAATGCTTCTCCCCAAAAGTCCCCTCCCAAACCCAAATATAAGATTAAAGCTTACTCAAAAGAAAACAAACTAAAGACAGCATTAACAGTATGATCTTAAGGGAAAAGAAATCCTACCTTCTGAAGTTCTCCTACAATGACAGTGAACTGATGTTCACAAAGAAGCTTCCATAAAGCCAGAGCCTGGTATGATTTTCGAACCAACTGCTGGATTGCCTGAAGTGAAACCTTTTCACTCAGTTGAGCCTCTAATGACAAAACACAACTAATGAAGTTTTATACAATGACATAGGTTGTTTTAAGTAAAACAACACTTTACTTTCAATAAGAACAACTATAGTTAAGGCTGAAATCCTTACTGGTCGCCTCCTTCCCCTCATCACAGCCAATCATGATCATGATTTGTTGAATTCATGCTTTTTATCCTGTCATTATGTGTATGTGCTTCTATGCGTCTGTGTGTACACATAAACAACACTGCTATTTTTAAACATTTACACCACTGCTTTTTCCACCCAGCTGTATTTTCACAGGCTATCTATAAGTATAAATCTAATGTATTTAAATTACTGGATGTTCCATCACGTAAGTATACCACAATTAGGTCCATTTTCCACTTTAAGGACATTTATTTATTTTTTTTTAAGATTTTTTATTTATTTATTTGAGAGACAGAGAATGAGAGATAGAGAGCACGAGAGGGAAGAGGGCCAGAGGGAGAAGCAGACTCCCTGCTGAGCAGGGAGCCCGATGTGGGACTCGATCCCGGGACTCCAGGATCATGACCTGAGCCGAAGGCAGTCGCTTAACCAACTGAGCCACCCAGGCACCCTCCACCTTAAGGACATTTATATTGTCTCCTATGCTTTGCTACTAAAACAATAATGCAATAAACATCCCTAAGAAAGGACTCCTGAAAAGCACCGTTAGTTTTCTCTAGGACTATGTTCCTCAAACCCTGGATTAAGATAAATTGGTGAAAAACAAAACAAAACAGGCGAGTCATGAAATCAATTCAGTCAGTCATGACAGTTTTTTTTTTTTTTTCCTTGAAAAGGAAACAGAATTGGGGTGCCTGGCTAGCTCGGTCAGTAGACCATGCAACTCTTGGTCTCACGGTTTTAAGTTCAAGCCCCACACTGGGCATGGAGTCTACTTAAAAAAAAAAAAAAAAAAAGGAAATATTAAGAGTATAAAACAGGTAGTTATTTCCCACAATTTTGTTTCAGTTGTATATGTATGCTTTCAAACATGAGGGTCATAACGTAAAATGTATTTCTTACTATAAGGAAAAAAGTCCGATAAAGAGTGCTATATGATGGGGGCGCCTGGGTGACTCAGTTGTTGAGCGTCTGCCGTCAGCTCATGATCTCAGGGTCCTGGGATCGAGCCCCGCATCGGGCTCTTGCTCAGCGGGAAGCCTGCTTCTCCCTCTCCCACACCCCCTGTTGTGTTCCTTCTCTTGCTTTCTCTGTCAAATAAATAAATAAAATCTTTTAAAAAAAGGGGGGGGCTGAAAGTTATGGAAATACATGAGATCCATACAGTCCCACTTTTCTCAACCACACTGATGTTATTTTAATAAAAAATTTTGTGTTATCAAAAAACTAGATCTTATTGAGAGATGTTCACTGTTTTCTATTCAATCCACTGTTTTCTACTCGATGAATAAAACTCTTTATTGGGGTCATGTACAGTCAACTGATCAGAAGGAATAACTTACCATGAAACTTCCTCTGCAGTTCCTGTTGCATCTGCTGGGTATTTCCATTTTCAGGACGCATGAATCCTATCAGCCTCTGCTGCACTTTGGCTGTTGTACTGAAACAAATTCCAGAATGCGTATTTGTGTTTTCAACTGCTTTACTGGGATAGAATTCATACACCATACAATTCAACCATTTAGAGTACACAATTCAGTTTCTCAAAATATAGTCACAGGGTTGTGCAACTATCACCACAATCTAATTTTAGAACATTTTCAATCACTCTCTATTAGCAGTCAATCCCCATCTCTCCCACCCCTACCCTAAGTAACTGCTGGTCTTTCTGTCTCTTTTAAGTTTGCCTATTCTGAATATCTCATATAAACGAGCTGGGATACATTGCTAATATTCTTTTCCTCTGCAGAATAGTGAAATAATCACTGGCGAATTGATGATTTAAAACTGAAGCATTTTAATCTTGTGGATGCTTAAAGTTTCAATTACTTGGTTATTGTGATGTCCGTTTTATTCAGAAAGGCTGAATAAATGGTTGCTTCTTTCTCTTTATCTGCCAAAATTAAAAGTAATGAATTGGTTTTTAGAATCCTTCAACAATGAGTATTTTGGTTTCAGGTTACACAGTAACATCCACCTTTTCCATGTGCAGTTTTATGAGTTTTGACAGATGCATGGTGTCATGTAACTACCATCACAACCAAGATACAGAAGGGTTCCATTACGCCCCAAAATTCTCTTGTGCTGTCTCTTCTATCCAAATCCTCTTCTACCTAAGCCTGGCCAGCACTGATCTCCTTTACCCCTATAGTTTTGTTTTTTTTTTTTTAAGATTTTATTTATTTATTTTAAAGAGTTTATTTATTTTTATTTGACATAGAGACAGAGATAGAGAGAGAGCATAAGCAGGGGGAGTGGCAGGCAGGCAGAGGGAGAGGGAGAAGCAGGTTTCCCGCCGAGCAGGGAGCCCGATGTGGGGCTTGATCCCAGGACCCTGGGATCATGACCTGAGCCGAAGGCAGCTGCTTAACCAACTGAGCCACCCAGGCGCCCAAGATTTTATTTACTTTTTGACAGAGAGAGAGAGAGAGAGAGAGAGAGACAGTGAGAGAGCAAACACAAGCAGGGGGAGTGGGAGAGGAAGAAGCAGGCTTCCCACCGAGCAGGGAGCCCAATGTGGGGCTCGATCCCAGGACCCTGGGATCATGACCTAAGCCAAAGGCGGACGCTTAATGAATGAGCCACCCAGGCGCCCCCTTTTTTTAAAGATTTTATTTATTTACTTGACAGAGAGAGAGAGAGAGTGAGCACAGGCAGGGGGAGTGGCAGATGGAGAGGAAGAAGCAGGCTCCCCTCTGAGCAGAGAGCCCGATGCGGAGCTTGATCCCAGGACCCTGGGACCACGACTCGAGCCCACGGCAGACACTTAACCGACTGAGCCACCCAGGCACTCCTACCCCTATAGTTTTGCCTTTTCCAGTATGTCATACAAATCGATTCTGTCTTCTTTTCTATAGCATAATACATTTGAGAGTCATCCACGTTGTTGCATATATCAGCCCTCTGGAGAATGTCAGTCTTGTTTGTTTCAGCAAGTAATCTATCTAGTGAAATCTGGTATTCACATTTTAAGTGCTAATTGTCACGAAAAAGGGAAAATAAAAGAGCTCTCAGAATTAAAAATATAATGGCCAGGAAAAAATGTATCAGAGAAACTGAACAGATGCTATTTTTTTTTTAAAGATTTTATTTATTTGACAGAGAGAGACACAGCGAGAGAGGGAACACAAGCAGGGGTAGTGGGAGAGGGAGAAGCAGGCTTCCCGCTGAGCAGGGAGCCTGATGCGGGGCTTGGTCCCAGTATCCTGGGATCACAACCCGAGCTGAAGGCAGACACTTAATGACTGAGCCACCCAGGTGCCCCAGATGCTTTTTTTTTTTTAAAGATTTTATTTATTTATTTGAGAGGGAGAGAGAGAGAGCGCGAGCAAGCAAGAACACAAAAGCAAGGGAAAGGAGAAGCAGACTCCCTGCTGAGCAGGGGGCCCAAGGCAGGACTTGATCCCAGTATGCCAGGATCATGACCTGAGCCAAAGGCAGCCACTCAACCAGACTGAGCCACCCAGGTGCCCCTAACAGATGCTATTTAAAATATAATTGGGGCACATGGGTGGCACACTTGGTTAAGTGCCAGACTCTTGGTTTCAGCTCAGGCCATGATTTCAGGGTTGTGAGACTGAGCCCAGCATCAGTCTCCGTGCTCACTATGGAATCTGCTTAAGACTCTCCTGCTCCTTTTGCCTCCCCCAAAGTAAAAAAATAAATCTTAAAAAAATAAAAATTATATATATGTGTGTGTGTGTGTGTGTGTGTGTATATATATATATATATATATATAAAATGATTGGGAACAACAACTCTAGGAATTCTGTAATCTACAGAACCACCACAACAACAAAAGGAAGGAAGAAAGGAAATTATGGAAGAAAAGAGAAGAAACTGAGGCTAGATCCAGGAGAGTTAATAGGATTTTCCCAAGAAAAGGGAAATGATCAGATAGTACAATAAATAAAAAATAACAGAAGAAAATTCACCAAGGCTTAAGTCTAGTTCTAAATGCTCACTGAGAAAGTTTAGTTCTCAACACTTACTGAAAAAAAGACATATTGAAGACATGGTGAAATTGCTAAATTTTCAGTAATAAAGACAAAGAGCATAAAAAAAACTTCAAAGTTAACACAAGCCATTTACAGAGAAAAGAGAATCAGAAAGGCAATGTATTTTTCCTCTGCAATATTAAAGTTTAGGAAGAAAATGGAACAAAACTGTAAATGAAAATCTGAGAGAAAATGGCTATGACCTTACAATCCCATACCCGTTAGGCAATAAAAAGGGGTGAAGTAGTTATTTATGCTGCAACATAGACCTCGAACATGAACCTCGAAATAATGCTAAGCAAAAAAAGGTAGATTCTAAAGACCATAAGTTATATGATTCCATTAGCATGAAATGTCAAGAATAGGCAAATCTATAGATAAGATAGATTAATAAGTGTTTGAGGCTAAGGGGTGGAAATCACTGCAAATGGACAAAAGAACGGTCTTTGGGTTGAAGAAAATGTTCCAAAAATAGACTGTGATAATGGTTGCACAAGTCTATATATTTACTAAAATTTGCAGAACCGAACATATAAAATAAGTGAAGCTTGTGGCATATAAATTACATCTTAAAAAGCTATTAACAAATACGCAGTGAGACTGTTGCAGGCGTGAAGGGTTGGTTGAAATTAGAAAATGTTAATAAAGGAAAAAGTATCTCTGCAAAATGCAGACATTTGACAAATTCTAATACTCACTTTACATGAAAATTCTTAAAACAGAAATGGATGAATACTTTCTTAGCATGATAAACTATATCTATGTAGGCATGATCTTTATTTATTTTTTAAAGATTTTACTTATTTATTTAACAGAGAGAGAGAGAGAGAGAGAGACAGCAAGAGAGGGAACACAAGCAGGGGGAGTGGGAGAGGGACAAGCAGGCTTTCTGCGGAGCAAGGAGCCCGATGCAGGGCTCGGTCCCAGGACCCTGGGATCATGACCTGAGCCGAAGGCAGACGCTTAGCGACTGAGCTGCCCAGGCGCCCCGGCATGGTCTTTAATAGGGAAACACTACAAGCTTTCCCACTAAAGTCAGGAATAAGACCCGGATGCCCAGTGTACCTCCACTACTATTTAACACTGTGTTGGAGATATTAGCCTATACAGACAGGAGAAAGCAACTAGAGCTAGAAAGAAAAGGTAAAATTATCTCTATTTGCAGATGACAGGACTAGATATTTGAAAAAATCTAAAACACTCAATGAAAAAACAGAAAAATTAGTAGAGTAGCAGGGTATAAAATTAACAGACAACTGCAGTTATAACTGTAAAATTCAATAAACTGCTAAGAAACTACCAACAGAAGAACATAATGTTAAAAAGAAAAAAAAAATACCTTACAACTAGAATTCCAGCTAATTTCCAAGGAGGATACTGGTAGAGGGGCAGGGGAAAAAGAACAGTAATAGCTTCTGTCCAATTACTAATGCTGACAGAGAGGTGTATTTTTCAGAATTTAAAACTAACTACTAGAGAAAGAAAATCATGTGTAAAACTTCTAAATCCGTGTTTGGGGTAGGGAGAGGTCTGATCAATCCAGTAAAATAAGGGGATGGGGAAAGAAAGAAAAACAAACAAAACACACAATAAAAAGCACAAATTCAGGATGGTGAAAATAAGATCAAACATTAAACTAATCCCAAACATGGGAAGAGGTTAAACTGTCTTATTAAAAGACAGACTCTCAAACTGGGTTAACAAAAGAAGGGAAAAATCAATTTATATGTTAAGATATACTTTATAGAGTGTTCCAAAGGCTCAAAATAAAGAAAATCGGTTTAACTTTCTTAGGAGACAACTGAACACTACATATCAACATTTTAAAAAGTCCTTACGTCCAATAATTCTACTTCTTAAGAAATTCATCTGAAGATTACTGAACAAGTACACCAACATTTATAAAGAAGAGTAATCACTGTACCTTCTTTATAACATGAAAAAACAGAAACACTGCAATTATTAGTAGAGTTACACCATTAAATGTCTGCATATAAATAATGGGAAAATATGCAGCCAATATAAAAATTATTTATTCTTGGGCACCTGGGTTGCTCAGTCGTTAAGCATCTGCCTTCGGCTCAGGTCATGATCCCAGAGTCCTGGGATCAAGCCCTGCATCGGGCTACCGGCTCAGTGGGAAGCCTGCTTCTCCCTCTTCTGCTCCCCCTGCTTGTGATCCTGCTCTCGCTGTGTCTCTCTGTCAAATAAGTAATAAAATCTTAAAAAAAAAAAATTATTTATTCCACTGATTGGAATGTTGTAGAAAATAAAGTATATACAATGTTTCATAAAAGTGTGCCTATTTAGGTTCTATCTGCAGTTTATTTTTTAATTTATTATTATTTTTTTTTTTAAAGGAGAAGACCTAAGGTTAGAGTGGCAGGAGAAAGATACAATGTTGAACATGATGTCACAGAACAGTCTTTCTGTCCCACTGAGTGACAGCTGCCCCTGGCACGGTCCCAGGGCCAGGATGCAATCAAGGATTTTCTTTCAGCACCAGCTACCAAATCCTGGCCCCAATGTCAGGGGAGGACCTGTGAAGGTGCTATATTTACAGTTTTAAAGAAATACATGATTTATATATTTCATATAGTTTACACTGTTATACTACAGATCATAAATTTTCTGGGCAGTAAAGTGAAATCTTTACAAACAGCCCATATTATTTCTATAATAAAAATTTTTTTTATCCTAAACATACCGCCCACACAAAAACCTTTATAGGTATGTTCACATCAGCATTTTTCATAGCAACCAAAAAGCTAACATAACCCAAATGAGCATCACCTGATGAACTGAAAAATGAAACAAAATACCGATACACGTTAAAACACGTGAACCTTGAAAATATGCTAAAAGAAGCCAGAAACAAAAGGCCACATTTCCAATTACATAAAAGATCCAGAATATGGCAGATCCACCGACACAGATAGATTAGTGGTTGCTAGGGACTGGAAAGGAAATGGGGAGTGCTATGGACTGAGTGTTTGTGTCCCACCATATTCCAGTGTTGAAGTTCCAATTCCCAGAGTGATGGTATTAGGAGATTGGGCCTTTGGGACGTAATTAGGTCTAGATGGGGTGATGAGAGTAAAGCCCACACAATGCGATTAACCTTACAAGAAGAGACCAGAGAGACTGTCACCTAGTTTTCTCTCTGCCATGTTAGGACACAGAAAAGAAGCTGCTGCCTGTAAAGGACGAAGAGGGTCCTCACCAGAACTCAACCATACTGGCACCCTGATCTCAGGCTTCCAGCCTCCAGAACTGTGAGAAGTAAGTGTTTGTTGTTTAAGCCATTCTATGGTATTATTGTTACTGTGGTCTGAACAGGGAGTGACTGCGAATGGGTAAAGGGTTTCTTTTTGGCATGATGAAAACGTTCTGGAATTAGATAGTGGTGGTAATGGCATAACCTCATAAATATGCTAAAAACCACTGAACTAAATATTTAAAAGGATGAATTTTATAATGTGAATTATATCTCAGAGAGAAAAAGGAAAAAATAGGCAAATAAATCTTGTTTATTCTTACTTTGGATTTCCTAATGGTCCGCCTGCAAATTGGGAGTTTCTGTCTAGAAATTCTTGCAAACCTTTTAGTTCTTGTAGCACTGACTCCAACAGTTGGGAGGGAACACTACTTTCAATCTGTAAGAAAAAAAGTATTTTCAAAAGCTTTAAAACACTGAAAAAGTGTATATGTAAAAAACATACTCTTTATAACTGAATGTCAAGTTTCAATAAACAGTAATTATTTATGCTTGGTGCAGAATAAAGGACTAGATAGCTACATCCCTCCTGTCCTGCTCTGGTTTGTTTTAGGTATAATTTACAGACAGTAAAATAAACAAATCTTAAGTGATTATCTTGATAGCTTTTTATGTTTTAATTCAGTCACCACCCAGACCACAATACAGAATATTTCCAACACCCAAAAAGTTCCCTAATGCTCCTTTCTAGAAGTCACTAGTCATTCCATCTCCCAGGAAACCACTTTTCTTATTTGTCACCATAGGTTAGCTTTGCCTCTTCTTGAACTTCATATAAATGGAATCATATACTATGTTAAATAAATATATTCTTCTTAGAAATGTGAACTTTAAAAGAGTATCAATTGAGGGGCGCCTGGGTGGCTCAGTTGGTTAAGCGACTGCCTTCGGCTCAGGTCATGATCCCGGAGTCCTGGGATCGAGTCCCGCATCGGGCTCCCGGCTCAGCGGGGAGCCTGCTTCTCCCTCTGACCTTCTCCCCTCTCATGCTGTTTTTCTCTCTCTCTCTCTCTCAAATAAATAAATAAAATCTTTAAAAAAAAAAAAAAAGAGTATCAATTGAAAAAATATTTGGTATCTTTCAGATTGAAAAAGAAAGCTTAAAATAAATTGCACTCATATTTCACGTTAAAAAAATTTTACTACCTGAATTTATGAATTTATGATAATACAAAGTTTTACAGGATTTATTTATTTATTTTTTTTAAGATTTTATTTATTGGGGCACATGGGTGGTTCAGTTGGTTAAACGACTGCCTTCGGCTCAGGTCCTGATCCCAGGGTCCTGGGATCAAGCTCCACGTCGGGCTCCCTGCTCAGCGGGGAGCCTGCTTCTCCCTCTCCCTGCCACTCTGCCGACTTGTGCTCACTCTCTATCTCTCTGTCAAATAAATAAAATCTTAAAAAAAAACTATATTTAATTTATTTATTTGAGAGAGAGAGACAAGCAGGGGGGAGAGGGAGAAGCAGGCTCCCTGCCCTGGGATCATGACCTGAGCCAAAGGCAGACCTTAACCGACTGAGCCACCCAGTCGTCCCTACAGGATCTATTCTTAAAGTACTCTAGAAAGTATACTTATGCATGGAAATTAGTACTGGGTTCATGGAATTCGGGAGCATATAAGCAAAATATTAAATAGTAGCTTTGAGTAAATATTAAGGACTAGGACTTAACTCTGTTTAGGACTTATTCTGTTTAACCCTCACAACAGGTTATTTTTTTTTTTTAAAGATTTTATTTATTTATTTGACAATGAGAGAGAGCACAAGCAGGGGGAGCGGCAGGCGGAGGGAGAGGGAGAAGCAGGACACAGGATTCGATCCCAGGACCCCAGGACCATGACCTGAGCCGAAGGCAGTTGTCCAACCAACTGAGCCACCCCGGCACCCCTCACAACAGGTTATTATTCTCACCTTATAGTGAGGTATCAGACTGAAATATTAAGAAAATGACTCATCATTTATATAAGTGACAGAGCTGGGACTGGACTTCACCCAGGGCAAGGAGTTCATTGGACACGTACACAAACATGTCCATAAAAGAATAATCAGCATCTTGTTTCTAATACCAAGAAATGTGAAACAATCTATTTATACAATTAATACCATAAAATGGTTACATACAGCAATGGAATACATTATACAACACACTTACTGCAGTGATTTCTCTGTTGCCACTCTTGAATACTCTCTCCACAACTAAACTCGCATCCCAAATATTTCTGAAATAAAAAATGTTTTAATAATTATGCTGTATAAACAAAAACAATTATAATATGTAGTAAATTCCTTTCTGTGTGTTTATCAAAATACAGCAATTATTTAACAGTTCACAAAGTTATCCAAAAGAATGGAAAACAAGAAAATTTCTAAACCTGATATACCTAAGTTATTTCACATAATGAAATACCGCTGAGAAAAAATCAAAAGACTCTGGGCAATGAATTGTAAACAAAGTTTATAATGCAAAAACAAATTTATAAAAGAGTATTGCACTGCTTCACATTTTAAGCAAATGATTCAAATGAAAGCATCCATCTCAAATCTAAGACAAATATATAGCAGACAGGATAATTAACTGGATGATATGGCAGACTAATTGCAAAAATGGCTGTAATTCTTTGTCCCTCCTTATAGTTATCCTTTACAATATGACTTTGATGTGTGTCTCATAATGAGTTTATTTCCCATGTTTGAATGGATTCAATTTTTTTTTTTTTAAGATTTTATTTATTTATTTGACAGAGAGAGACATAGCAAGAGGGAGAACACAAGCAGGGGGAGTGGGAGAGGGAGAAGCAGGCTTCCCTCTGAGCAGAGAGCCCGACGCGGGGCTTGATCCCAGGACCTTGGGATGATGACCTGAGCCGAAGGGAGACACTTAACGACTGAGCCACCCAGGTACCCACCCACTGCGTTTTTAAAAGATTTTATTTGAATGGATTCTATTTTTTAATCTGGGTTGGCCTGGAGATGTTCCCTGGCCCAATGAATGGGGTTAAAATGATGGTAAGCCAACTCTAAACCTAGGCATCAAGAAGCTTTGCAAATTTCTACCCTGTCTCATGGGACCTTGCCATCACCAAGGGAATAACCCCTGGCTTCTGCCGGAGGATGAGAGACCATGTGAAAAACAAAAACCCAATTGTCCCAGCAGAGACCATTCTAGACCTGCATACAAACATGACCCTAAACATGTGAGACTCCAGCCAAGATTGACAGGGCTCTCTTCAATCCCACAGCTGAATGAGTACAAATGAGTTAGTCTAGCTAAGACCAGAACCGCCTAGCTGACTTGCAGATACAGGTCACTGAGTTAATGGGGTGGTTTGTAACACCATATGTTAATATGTATGTGTATACATATATATAAAACACAACAAATATAGATGGTTAGATGATTAAAAAAAGCTAAATAGAAAACAATTTTATTAATGAACAAGTGAGCTAAATAAAACTGTAAGTTAAATTTAACAGGAATAAAAAATATTCAACTACACAAGATAGGACAAGGTGAGCAACAGTTGGTTATTCCATGCAAAACTTACCCCATGATTCGAGAAAAGTAAATGCAAATACCATTGTGTTTTCCAGAGTACACAATCTCTGGTGCAGCCATACAACTAATACTTGGGGCCTGAGTTGCTGGGTTTCCTGAAACACACACTGGAGTTGACATGGCAGGAGGATGTACACCTTGTACACAACATAAGAAAGACAAATCTTTAAATTTAACCTTAAACATTCAGCATCCTCAATAACCAAAGCCTGTGTATGTAGGCCCAAAGGTAAGAATATTTATAAAAATACTGGAATAAATAGGTATTGAATTTGGTTTTCCCTGGTAAGAAGAGACTCAGATTGGATAGATGCTCCCAGGTAGGCTTTCTAAGTGTCGGCATGCAGGATAAAAGCCAAGAAAGCTTGCAATCACTCTTCTTAATGCTGGGAGTCAAATAGAGCCAATTATACAGATTTCATGGCTGCATATTAAATCCTGGTACCCAGATAAGGAGCTTTCAGGTATATTACTAAAGGTGTTCCTACGCAAAGGCATTCATGGCCAAATGTCAATACTTGCTTGGATGCAACTTCTATTCAACTACATTATTTTCAAGAGACATGGGGAGGTTAATATTTCTTTCACTAAGCATTAAGGATAACAGTGTTAGCTCTTCAAAAAGAATAGTAGCAGCAATATAAAACAAAGAAAAGAGGTACCTTGAGATGGTGTTCCCAAAAATGATGGATTTGGGTATGGATTACCACTAGGAATAGGAGAACCTAAAAAGGAAAGAAGACTATAAAGATTTATAAAATAACCTCCCACTCTTTTAAATCTGATTAAATTAGGAGAAGCTGTTTCTCAGCATGAGTGAGGAGTGGCACTATCCATGAAATATTTAAGATTTAGGGACTCTGCTCATTTCCCAGGAATTTTCTAATAATTCCCACTGAGGAAAACACTGAGGTGGGAATTTACTTGTTATTAAATCATTCACCTCCTTCCTTTTGGATAAATAACAAATGAGTTCTATAAATACCACTGGTTACATGTTATTTTGTTCTCTAACATGCATAAAGAACTCAATATTAATATATCCTTGCTTTTAAGAGTCAGACATCTATAGAACTGTATTCATCAATAAAACAGTAGCAAGTAAATAAAATATAATGAAAAGCTTTGTTCATTAAAATAAGCTAAGCAGTTTCTAAAACTCAAACTATTAGAAATAGTCTCATTTCAGTATTTTGTACTCACTAGAGTAGACAGGAGACCCCAAGATGGGACCAACATTACTTGGAGCAGGGAGAGTGGTTGGAAATCTCATCTGTGCTTCACCACCGTACCTGTTTTTATGACAACAGAGGCTGAGCTTATTCAGTGAAATTATCCACCTTAAAAGCTGGAATTGTTCCAAGTCCTGCTAGCTCCTAAATAAATGCTTTAAACATTACAGACTTTAATGTATTGTGTTTACAGTGCTTATATCTATAAGCATAGATATAATACTTATTTAAAAAATGTTGACTTGAACCTCTACCAGAAAGAATTATAAGGGACTCTAGCAATTTCTAAGAAGGGTCAGCAATGCACAGAATTTACTTAAGAGTATACGGCACTGTAATTTTCATACCAGATTACAGTTAGACAGCACTTGAAAAATTGTTTTAAACAAATCACATTTCAAATTCTTTCCTATAGCTAAATATTTTCCAAATAAAAATATCGTTTTGATACCAAGTTTCCTTAAAGTGATTTAGAATTCCTCAATGCCAATGATACAAGTAAAGCAGAATCAATATAGTGTTTTAGGAAGTAAAAAAGATATGGTAACTGGAGTAGAAAGAAGTGTAGAAAAAAGACTAGACAGAAGAAGGAGAACAGAACCCAGAGCAAGGGTAACAAGTTATACATTGTGCTAATCTAGCTACGTCTATTAGCATTATAATCTTTCCAGATTTCATCCTTTTGCAAAAAAATTTTACTATCTTGCCTATACAGTTCTTCAACTGTTTGGTAAGCCCTTAAACTATCACGGTGAAGAATGCAATCATTAAAAAAAGTGGCCAAGAACAAAAGAAAACTGACACATACCTGAAGAAAGCCCGAGTGGCCCATGCAGATACTTCTCTATCACAGGCAGCAGTGGAACAAGCAAGGATAAGGCAGGTTGCACAAGCCTGGTCTTCCTGTTTAAAAAAAAAAAAGTTTCTTCCCTTATAGTAAACATAAACATTTAAAAAGAAGTTTTGGTTATTCTTGTATTCAGTGTTTCAATTTGTGCCTAGCACAGAGGAGGTGCTCAATATATATCTGCTAAGTGAATGAAATCAGTTGGTATGAAAAAGGAGAAAGTTTATCAGAGGCACTATCATTAAAGGGTGCTTTTTCTTTTTATCTAGACTCTATTTTAGTCTATAGTTTATTCCCTTAATTTTCTTTCTCATGGTCTTTTTACCTTTTAGAAAATAACAACAACAATATAGCTATTTATTAAGTACCTGTCATGTGCCAGGTACTATTTTAAAAGGTTACCATATATTAACTCCCACATCATACACTATTATAATGCCTGTTTTACACGTGAAGAAACCGAAATTCACAGAACTAAAGTAATCTACCTGGTGGCAGAGCTGGTGATTTGAATCCAGTCTCTCTGTACTTAACTTTGATCTGATATTCTTGATCTTAACCTTTCTGAGTTTTACATTCTCAATTCTAGCAATGGCTTTGAAATATTAAGGGCATTATCACTACTGCCCCCAATTTTTTCATCAGGTCACTGGCAAAAAAATTTAAAAAAAAAATTAAAAAATTAAAAAAAAAAGGGAGCGCCTGAGTGGCTCAGTTGCTTAAGCATCTGCCTTCGGCTCAGGTCATGATCTCAGGGTCCTGGGATCGAGCCCCACATTGGGCTCCCTGCTCAGTGGGAAGCCTACTTCTCCCTCTGCCTGCCACTCTGTCTATCTGTGCTCTCTCTCTCTGTCAAATAAATAAATAAAATC
Source organism: Callorhinus ursinus (assembly GCF_003265705.2). Taxonomy (NCBI): domain Eukaryota; kingdom Metazoa; phylum Chordata; class Mammalia; order Carnivora; family Otariidae; genus Callorhinus; species Callorhinus ursinus. Next base: position 63,994,097 of record NW_027397065.1, on the reverse strand, counting down.
TTAAAAAAAAAAAAGATTTGTCCACAAATATCCTGTGTTTTAATAAAAACGTATTTATCATATAACTTGAACAGGAGTTTCTTACTAGTATACTTTAATAAGAACTTATCAATAACAAATAAAAATCTGAGTTACTGTATAAACTTTACTTATTAATACTGCTCCCAAATATTAGTGCACAGATAATGACCAATGTGAAAAAAGGAAGACTGCTAAGATTACCTATTAATTACAGTACTTTGATCCTAGCTTACATAAAATTCAGGTATTATTCTCATTGTTTTATTGTTTAAAATATATTTTTTATAAAGTACAAATATTAATTACCTGATGTAATTTAAAGAATCTTTCAATCTCTTCTCCATCTCCACCCACATTACTCACAAGTAGATGTCTCAGTTGATCTACAGGTCTAAGTTTATGAAACATGAGACTTCCCTAAAAAGTTAAAAAAACAAAAACAAAAACAAAAAACCACAACCATAAATAATAGATTTATCAGGCATGGCTGGCATCAACTGACCCTGCTATTTTATTTAATAAAATCAATAAAACAAAAAAAAACACTCCTTCAAGAATACAAAGTAAACTGGCCAAAAAGAACATCTATATTTCAACTCCCAACCTATACTAGATCTACATATGCCCAAAGAAATAAGAAAACAATGCTCTCAATGTCCACAATGGCCAAACTGTGGAAGGAGCCAAGATAGATACCCTTCAACAGATAAATGGATGAAGAAGATGTGGATCAAATATACAATGGAGTATTACTCACGCATCAGAAAGGATGAATACCCACCATTTGCATCGACATAGATTGAATGGAGGGGATTATGCTAAGTGAAATAAGTCAAGCAGACAAAGACAATTATCATATGGTTTCACTCATATGTAGAACATAAGGAATAGCGTGGAGCACCACAGGAGAAGGGGAGGGAAAACTGAATGGAAAGAAATGAGAGAAGGAGACAAACCATGAGAGACTCTGGACTCTGGGAACCAAACTGAGGGTTACAGAAGGGAGGGGGATGTGGGGTGGGGTCACCAGGTTATCGGTATTAAGGAGGGCATATGTGGTGAGGAACACTGGGTGTTATACGCAAATAATGAATCATTGAACACTATATCAAAAACTAATGATGTATTGTGTTGGCTAATTGAATACAAAAAAAAAGATATCACCTCAAAAAAACCAACCAAACAAACAAACAAAAACACTGCTCTGTAACACACAAAATATATTCAGAGGGCATGTGCTATTACCATGCATAAAACATAGGCTTATAAAATGTTGTATCTACAGAGCCAGAACCTTAATTGATTTTTTGGTGGCGGTGAGTGTTTTCTTATTAAACTTAGAAAGCTGTCATACAGGTTCAAGTAAATATTTGAATTTAGAATACAATAAAAGCTGTCCCTCAAACCAGAGGATTAAAGTTAGATTATCCATTAATTATGTTGGCATATGTCCATTTAGAAAAAAAATGAAGCTGGATCCTTAATCAGGATATCAGGATAAATTCCGAACAGATCAGAGATTTAAAGGACGAAAGTAAAACTGTAATAGTACTAAAAGCAACTGTGGGTAAATTTTTTTTAATAAACCTCAGAATGAGAAAGTTTTGTTTTTTTTTTTTTACTACTTTTATAAATCCCAGAAGATAACAGAAAATTTTGACTACTTATATGCTTACCTGTATGGGAAAAAATCTCAGTAAACAAAATAAAATGACACACCAGGAAAAATATGATACTAAAATTACAGTAAGTTTCCTTGATAAAGAGCTTCTATAAATCAAAATGAAAAAGATAACTCAATAAAATAGGGACAGTCCATAGAAAAATAAACACTTGAAAAGACTGTCCAAAGAAAAAAAAAAACCAACAAAAAAGAACAAAAAAAAAAAGAAAAGACTGTCCATCTTACTCTTAATAAAATGGCATATTATACTTGGACAGGATGTAAGGAAACAGGCATCAATATTCATCGATAGTGAATGTATGCACGTATATATGAATATAGGGGAATCTAGCAACATCAAAATTAGAAATGCACATATTCTTTCACCCAGCAGATAAAATTCTGCAGCTTTATTCACAAAGAAAATGATATACACAGAAGGTTGTAGCATTATGAACAGCAAAAAATAATCCATCAATAGGGACCTACTTAAATAGGGTACATTCGTATAAAAGAAAGCCTTTCAAATACAAAATAGAATGAGAAAGTTCTTTATATAATGATATGGAAAGATCTCTAAAATATGTATTTGAGATATAAAAAACAAGGTACAAAACGGTGTATATAATACACTACCATTTACTTAGAAATATATTTTGTTTGTATGTCCACACCTCTGGAAGGATACACAGATGCTGATGACATGGGCATCTGTAGGGAAGGGACCTCAACTGGAAGGGAGATTTTATTCTGTATACTCATTATACCATTTGAATTTTAAATGCATCACTATTCCAAAATCAAATATTAAAAAATGTTTTTTTATAAGTTAAGTGAGAATTATAATAATAAATTTAGGTTATTTTGTTTTATGCTGCTAAACACTGGTACTAGAAATGCTACTTTAAAAAAATATAGAACACTTTATAAACAGCAAATTCTTTTTGTTGCATTTTTGGTATTTAAGATTATTCCTTAAGAATATCTTTAAGAGTAAACTCTCCTAAAGTCCCTAATGACTCCATTAAGCAAATATTGCAAAATACATAACATTAAACATGGCTTCTTTATTGTCTCCCCCTTAACAGAATACGTACATACCTGTGCTGAGAGGAGAACAAATTTCTTTGGAGGCAACATGTGCTGCTGTACCACAACTGGTGAGTCAGTTATTGGAATATGATCCTTATTTAAGGGTGTAATTATTTTATCTACTTTCAATTCATCTATTGCAGAAAGAGCCCAGGAATGACCATCAACACGGGTTGTCATCTATACAAAAGAAATAAACTTTTTATACCTGCTATTAAAGTTACATAAAGCAAATCTTCCAAAAAGGAAAAAACATATAGACCTAATTTCTAACGAAATGCAGAATTTTACAAATTAATAACACATGTATGTGAACGTTCCTAAGTTTCTATTTAGTGCTTTACTGTCTATTCCTTTAATCATGCCAGCTTCTATGACAATTATCTTTCATGAAAGAAGGGAAAGGCAAAATCTTAAGATAAACTGGAAATAGTGTTTACTAGAACTGTAATTCTTTCGATATCCAAAAACTATATTCTACCATCTTTAGTAGTAGTAGAGGTTGGTTTATCCGGTTTGATCAGCATCCTCAGGGGGTAGGCAACATGAGCTATGCAAGGGCATTTAGGAGAAGTAAATGGGGTAGAACAGGGGATACCAAAAGTGGGGAGCAGAGATAGCCTTCCCTGGCCATACCCTTGGAGGTGCTGGTCTCTCCTTAGCTCATTTTGTGCTAAGGGCTGAGACGAGCAGCCAAGGTGTGAGACTGGGCTAGGACAGGCTGGGGGTGCACCTCTCATCCAGGACCTGTACATCAATTTCATGGAATATGCAGTGGTATTTGCTTTTAAAACACAATTATGGGGACGCGTGGGTGGCTCAGTCATTAAGCGTCGGCCTTCGGCTCGGGTCATAATCCCGGGGTCCTGGGACCGAGCCCCACATCGGGCTCCCTGCTCAGCGGGAAGCCTATTTCTCCCTCTCCCACTCCCCCTGCTTGTGTTCTCTCTCACTGCGTCTGTCAAATAAATAAATAAAATCTTTAAAAAAAACAAACACAATTATGTGTTTATGTGTGGACATTTGTATATACAGGGAAGAGAGATCAAAACAAGATGGGGGGACATCTGGGTGGCTCAGTCGTTGAGCATCTGCCTTCGGCTCAGGTCATGATCCCAGGGTCCTGGGATTGAGCCCCGCACTGGGCTCCCTGCTCCGCGGGAAGCCTGCTTCTCCCTCTCCCACTTCCCCTGCTTGTGTTCCCTCTCTGGCTGTCTCTCTCTCTGTGTCAAATAAATAAATAAATAACTTAAAAAAAAAAAAAGAAAACAAGATGGGGAAAATGTTGGTAACTGTTAAATGTGGGGTTCAATTTATCATTCCTCTGTTCTTCTGTATGTTCAAAAATTTCTATACTTAAGGGGCACCCCTAAATAAATAAAATCTTTAAAATAAATAAGTAAATTTAGGCAGAACTACAAATTAAAGACATCGTTAAGATAAAATTCTAAGGGGCGCATGGGTGGCTGTCAGTTAAGTGTCCTACTCTTGATTTCGGCTCAGGTAATGATCTCAGGGTGGTAAGATTGAGCCCTGCATCAGGCATGGACTAAGCGAGGAGTCTGCTTGAGATTCTCTCTCTCCCTCTGCCCCTCCCCCACCCCATATATGATATGCACACACTCTCTAAATATTTTTTTTAAAAAGATACAATTATTGGGGTGCCTGGGTGGCTCAGTTGGCTAAGCGATTGCCTTCGGCTCAGGTCATGATCTCAGGGTCCTGGGATCGAACCTCGCATCGGGCTCCCTGCTCGGCGGGGAGTTGGCTTCTCCCTCTGACCCTCCCCCCCTCTCATGTGCTCTCTGTCTCTCAAATGAATAAATAAAATCTTAAAAAAAAAAAAAAAAAGACTTTACTTATCCATTTGCCACAGAGCGAGAGTGAGAGAGAGCACGCGCAAGCGAGCACACAAGCAGGGGGAGCAGTAGACTGGAGAAGCAGGCTCCCTGGTGAGCAAGGGGCCCGACACGGAACTCGATCCCAGAACCCCAGGATCATGACCTGAGCCAAAGTCAGATGTCGAACCAAATGAGCCACCTAGGCATCCCAAAAAAGATACAATTCTAAGTCATAACTATAGTGGATGACCTCATAATAACTAAAAACATAACATATTTATTAAGGCACAAAAGTCATTTCAGAAAATATATATGCATTTTTCGGATAGATACACTACGAGAAACATTCTAAAACGATTCCAATGTTTAAAGATATTTTTAATGATTACCTTAATGACTTTTAACCTCACAAAGGAAAAACAAAGAATTAACAGGATACACTTTTCAATATGATTTCTAATCATACATGATTGCTCAAAATAAATGCTATCACAACATAAAGATTCTTACAATTTTACTCTTTACTTAAAATTATAAATTATATAAAAAATTAAGATTCTCAGGATAACTTACCTGGGTTTCCATCATTGGCTTTTGGAAAGGAAATGTATCATGGTTGACACACCACAAAATGTCATTATCTTCATTTTCTGAAGCTGCCATCAGTAGAATGCCTAGAAGTTTAATACACAAAATCTTATTATGATGCCAAATAATATGCATCCCCAATGTTCTTAAAAATATTAACTACTAACATTAATATATATAACATACATACAGAGCATGCATTGTTGTAAGTAAACAAGTCACAAAATAAAAAAAAATTAATCCCTTAAAAGGACATATAATTATTGATAGGGTAGAATCATGAAGTGTTCCAGATCTTATACTTCATTTCTTTCGAGTAAACACTTTTTTCACATCTTAAAATTTCTGACGTTATGATATATTTTTGCAGTCAATGGGCTTATGAATTTAATTATTAACTTTAAAAAAGTATATTTAGTACATAAAAAATGTGACTTTCAATCAATGGTATCTAAAATGCAATGAAATAGAATTTCATGTACTGATTATCTCAAACATATCATGAATAAAACTGATGAAATTACTAGTGGAATGGCAGAGTAAACTATAAAACATCATCTCAGCAATATTAGTTGATTTTGAAATACACTCTCTTGTACTCAATTCCAGCTCCTCCCGCTAACTTGTTCCCTTTATAATGACCTTAGAGATAGCAGCCCTAAGTCCACTGGATGATTATAGGGGATAAGGACATTATTAATGTAAGAAATTAAAATATTCTAAATTTTATTGGAAAACTTATTTTCAAATGGCTCAAAAGACATTCTAATTTTAACAATTTAAAAAATCCAATCTTAAATCTGATAGGATATCAGAACTTACCTTTACTGTAAAGAGCTTTATGTACTTTTGAAGGCTTTTCCACTGTTGAAGACGCTGAGAATCCAGGAGGTAAGCGGACGTGAACCAGTGTCAATGTATTAGGTCGTGCTAATGGTTGTCTGAACGGACAAGTGCTGAAATATAACCTTACACCTGACGATGGGATAAAATTATACATCAATAACAGAAAATGAAAGACTTGAAGTCCTTGTGTTATTGAAGCAATTCCACAGAGAAACAGAGACACCTGTTAAAGTCCTAGAATCACTTTCCTGACTAATCTTAAATCACCATGTGTAATAACACCCGAAGTAGAGTTCTAAGAAAGTGCCACTTGGAACTGACAGGTGAATCAACACATTTTAGCAGAAAGAATCTGCAACTATAAGCCAAGAGAGTCCTTTTCCCTATTCAGCCTCTGTCACTGAATATTAGCCACTTTACCCATCAGACCTAGTTTGACATCTATAACATGAGGAAACAAAACCAGAAGAATCTTCCAATTTTCAAAATCCTTAATTTTACGAATTATTAAAATGGCTTGATAACTGATACAGAAGTAAAAACGCATTTCTAATCACAAATTTCCAAGTCTGAGGATTATCAAGTTCTAAAACCAAGAGCAGACATAGAAATTAAACAACATACCTGCATGTGTAACCGCCAATAATTGACAGTCCAGGGATTCAGAATTTTCAATCACTGCTATTTGAACAATTGGCTTAAAAACAGAACGATCTATGGTCCTACAAGAAAGGAAAAAAACTAGTCTAATATGCTAAAATAAGACTAACTTCTTGGGAAATTAACACAGCAGAAGCAAGAGCAGGCAAACCCCCTGAATATGAGTTTACATTGTTAGACATTACCCTGTTTTCAAAGATCATAAAAGAAGGCTAACTCCATTGGGTAAATGGCTAATGAGGAAGGTGTTCTCAGAGCATCAAATTATCATTGTAAAGATTACTACTAATTAAAAAGGAAAAATGAAACTTTATAATGGAGAAATCTGGTAAATAGCACCTTAACCAAGTATTCAATAGTGGAAAACCTGGTGGTTATGTGCCTACTGATGTAACGCTGCAAGGAGTAATTCTGGTAAAACCAAACAAAAACCTCAATCTAATGATAATGGAAAAAAGACAAATTCAGAAATTGGGATATTCCACAAATAAGACTCTTGCCCTTCCCCATCAAATGTGAATATTTAAGGGAAAAAGAAAGACAGTGAGACATCTATTCTATATTAATGGGACAAATGACCAATGTAATTCATGGGCTTTGACTGACTCTGGGGAAAAATGGAAAGAAAAACAGCTATGAAAGATTTTTGGGACTGTTAAGTAATGTTAATATGAACTATATAATTAGAAGATAATACTACAGAAATATTAATTTTTTTAGGTGTCGAATTGGTATTGTGCTTATGTAAGAGACTTAGGACATGAAAGTTGAAGGATTTAAGGGTGAAAGTCATGATGTCTGCAACTTACTTTCAAATAGTTCATAAGAATGAAAGTGAGCAAATAAGGGGAAACAGTAAGAACTGTTGAATTGGATAATTTGATAGGGTATTATCAGTTTTTACAATGCTGCTCTTCTAGTTTTTCTATAGATTCGAAAACATTTCCAAAAAAAAAAGTAAAGTTGGAGAAGACAAAGGAAACCCTTTGTTTTAGACTGTCTGCCTTGAGAATTTTTTTGTCACTGAAAAGCAAAGAAAGCATTGAGGTTTTGCTAGGACAGGTGAATGCAGCAATGACCCAAGCACATAGAAAACCGAAGCTGAAAATTTAAGGTCTTTGTTATGTGAAGAGAATTTCTGCAGCTGAGCTAACTTAGTTGTGATACACATAAATCACAGTGTACAGTTTCTGAAGACTTGGCTTGTAACTTGGGTACGAGTACTTATCTAGGACTCAGACTTCAGACAAATCTTAACATCCCTTAGTTTCAGTTTCGTCAAGAATACAATGTGAAAAATAAAACCGTGAAGTTCTGTATTCCCAAACTGCCCTTGTGTCAATTATCAGACCAACTAAACTTATACTACGCAGGCCTGTTAAAAGGTTGGAGCGGTGATCCCAGGGTCCTGGGATCGAGTCCCGCAGAGAGTCTGCTTCTCTCATTCGCTCTCACTTGCTCTTTCTCTCAAGTAAATAAATAAATAAAATAACATAAATAAAAGGTTGGAGTGGGTACTAGTGGGGAACTCTGAGACATGTAGCTTCCTAGTGACAACTGTAATTGCCTATACAGACCACCTAAAGCTTAACACATTCCAAGGAAAAATCAAGCTGTACTTTACACTGTAAAAAACCAGTCTGCCTTATGTTTCAAACCATCCAACATTAGAATTAAAGGAAGAGTCTTTCTCTAGGAGCTGTTTCAAACATAACCTCCAGTGTCATCTTCAACATTCCTTACCTTTTAGAGATATTTTGAAGAGGAAATAATTTTAGTATGATGCACATATACAGCATAATGATATGCCTTGTACAAATGAAATGCCTCACATTTAATTACCTAGCAATGTTTCCGGCAGCAGAAACAACAGAATTCTGTGAAACTGAGGCAACTCTGCTCATTCCTTGTCCATCCTGGCCCAAATCATATACCTGTGAATAAAAAATTGTGCCCACTTAAACATAACTATAACCCATACGCATTTTACAAAATAAACTTTTAGAAGACTCTTCCTTTTTAGGGATCCTTTAATTTAGACACTTCACACAGATATGGAAACATCAGAGATTTGAAATTTCATAAAAAAGAAGCCCTAAGAAGTAGTTTGGGATTTTTTTTAAAAAGCACACAGCTCATAGGAAAAGGCTAAGAGTAACTGAATCTCTTCCTTAAAAACAGGGATGTTCTTACCCTCCTTAAATAGTAGTGTATTAATACTTGCCTGTATTACTCCTTTCTCAGATCGTGTATATAAAATGTTTCTAGAATTATCAACTGCAATTTGAACAATAGGATCTAAAAATAAGACAAAGGAAAAAACCTCTAAAGATTAACGAATTAAACAGAGTAGCCATTTACAAAAAATTTAAATTGCTGAATTAGAACTTTGCATTTAGGGGCTTTCTCTTGCTTTGCAGGTAAGTCCCATGGTATTTGCACGAGGACAAAGGCAAGAAGCATTTAAATCAGACAATGTATGAGAAAAGCAGACATCAAATACTGTGACTAGATGAAGAGCCTCACAAATAAATTACTCTGTCTTAATGAATTCTAAGCCAAATCAAAAACCAAGTTCTAGATTATTTCTTCATTCAACAAACATTTAATGAATGTCTACTATATGCTAGAAACACAGGAAATAATTATACCCAGTGCATTCCTTCAAGAAACTTCCAATTTAGTTTAATAAATCATTGTGTGGGGGCGCCTGGGTGGCTGAGTCGGTTGAGCGTCTGACTCCTGACTTTGGCTCAGGTCACGATCTCGGAGTCATGGGACTGAGCCTAATGCCGGGCTCCGTGCTCCACACGGGGTCGGCTTATTCCTCTCCCTTTGTTCCTCCCTGTTCCTCCCGCTGCTCATGCTCTCCCTCTCTCTTAAATAAATAAAAAAAAAAGAAAAGAAAAGAAAAAGAAACCTTATGAATATATAACAAATGTTATTTTTTTAAATTTTATTTTAAAGATTTTATTTATTTATTTGAGAGAGAGAGAATGAGAGAGAGAGAAAGCACATGAGGGGGGGAAGGGTCAGAGGGAGAAGCAGACTCCCCGCTGAGCAGGGAGCCCGATGCGGGACTCGATCCAGAGACTCCAGGATCATGACCTGAGCCGAAGGCAGTCGCTTAACCAACTGAGCCACCCAGGCGCCCCTATAACAAATGTTATTAAGACAAACTTTCAGTTAAGAATGAGAATTTGTGAAGAAAATGTAAAGTCAACAATCTTAAAAAATTTTGTTTGCCAAATTTATTGTTTTCTACTTACCATCTTCTGAGAATGTGAACTGTAGCAATGAAGGAACAAGAAAAGAAAGTGCGCTCTTTGAGTGGTTTATTTTCCTACATCTTTGGCTAAACCAACCTGCTTCTGCCTTAAAAGGAAAAATTGAAAGAAGCAAGACTTGTAGACACATTTGTCATAGCAACTAACCATATAACCACATGTACAAAAATCCTCAAATTTTAGTGAAGTACCAATAATTGTAAATAAAGTGAGACATACTATTTGGAATAAGTACTAAGTTTAATCCTTTAATTAATAATAGAAAATGTAGTTAGCCATAATCAAATCATAGCTCTCAATAAAATCAGCTATTTCAAAACCTCAGTGTTATGTTAATGAACTCATATTCTAATTATCTTAAAAACTCTTTTATTTGAAAGTAGTAAAACAAATAATAAGTGCAGTTTGTAAGAGACCAAAGTACATAGGATAGGGGTACTTGTATCATCTCTTCCCATTTTGGCTAAAAAGAAATCTTTTTTTTTTTTTTTTTAAGATTTTATTTATTTATTTGACAGAGAGAGACACAGCAAGAGAGTGAGCACAAGCAGGGGGAGCGGCAGGCAGAGGGAGAGGGAGAAGCAGGCCTCCCGCGGAGCAGGGAGCCTGATGCGGGGCTCGATTCCAGGACCCTGGGATCATGACCTAGCCGAAGGCAGATGCTTAACAACTGAGCCACCCAGACGCCCCTAAAAAGAAATCTTAATAGCAGCCATCGCCACCATAATCTACAGTTTACCTCTCAATGTCTGACTTTTGCCACACAAAACCTTTAGGGAGGCAGGGGGGCGGGGGGGAAGCGAGGTTAATGAACAAAGCCAAGAGAAACTAGGTAAGAAAGAGGTACCATGTAATATAAAAAACACAGCTGACCAGGGTTGTAATCCTAGCTTTGCCACTAGTTAGCCACATGATTCTGAGAATATTACTTTATCAGTTTCCTAACATTTACCTTATGAAAAAAAGCCAGTAATACAGTAGGGAAAAGACATAAAAAGACATTTCAGAGTAGAGTAAACATACATGACCAATAAATGAAAAGATCTCCCTCAGCGAGTAATAAAAAAAATTTCCTTCTATCAGATTGGTCAAAATTAGTAAATTTGATAATACTACCATCAGTGGGGAGTGGTGGGATATATTCATAGAAGCCTGCTAAGTGGGACGCCTGGGTGGCTCAGTCGTTAAGTGTCTGCCTTCAGCTCAGGTCATGATCCCAGGGTCCTGGGATCGAGCCCCACATCGGGCTCCCTGCTAGGCGGGGAGCCTGCTTCTCCCTCTCCCGCTCCCCCTGCTTGTGTTCCCTCTCTCGCTGTGTCTCTCACTGTCAAATAAATAAAATCTTAAAAAAAAAAAAAGGAATTAAGTGAATAATGTACATCCATTTATAGACAACTGTACAGCAATCACAAAACATAACACAGGTGAAAAGCCAATTATGTAACAAAACATAAGCAATAATCTAAGGAAAAACATACAAAAGTACAACACGTGTTTGTATATATGTATACATATAAATACATACATATAGAAATTTATAGATACTTATCAAATGTATCATGTCTTAAAAAGACGTAAGCAGAACTGGATTTTACTTCTGGAGAGAGGACTGGGTTTTGTAGGCATGGTGTAGTCATGCAAGACTATATACGGTTTTAACTGTATGTTTGAATACTTTTCATATGAATATATTAATGTGCTTATACAATTAGAAAACAAAAGTATAATCTATCCTACTTTATCCAGGGGGAGGAAAAAAATATTTATAAATGCCAGACTTACTTGGTATGCTACTTCATATAAACAGCCATCTTTTCCAGCCAAGAAAATTCTGCCATTATCAGTGGAAGTTATTGTTAAAAGGTAAGTATTATCAGTGGGAAGAGAATATAAAGGATCTGGAAGCAACTGCATTCCACCACACATACTGTCATTAAGAACTCCAGAACCTATTTTTTTTTTAAGGAAAGAATCTGAATCAGCTTGTTAGCATTTTTGAAGTTTGAAATAATCACTACATTATCTTCAGAATTGGTATTTTTACTGAATTCTTATTGACACACCTAAAAGCTTCTATAACATATACTTTTAAATTACTATAAAAAGTCTGATACAATTTATTCAAGTTAAATAGAACCTACAATATGTATATATACATGTTTTATATACATAACATTGTAAAACATCAATCGACAAACTATCCCAAATTACTAGATTTTGGGAAAGAACCCAAGGATTTGATAGTTAAATCATTAATTTCAGTCACTGAAATTCAACACTATTTCACCCAAAACAGATTGCCAGAATGCAAAAGAAACCATTGAATGTACTTGTGATAAATTCAGGTCTTCTTATGGTAAAGGAAAGAATAATTTATATTTCAGTGTTCCATATGTTAAAACAGCCATTCAAAAAACCAGAAACAAAAAAATCGAAAGCATTATAGAAAAACTCACTAGGGTCAATTATTTCTCTTCCACTACCCTTTTATATTGTACATTTAAGGAGCGCACATTAATATGATAAGCATATTCAAAATACTTGCTTGATGGAGCTTACTAAACTGAAAGTTATCATACCTATAAGGAAGTACTATTTTCCTATGAACAGTCTGGAAAGTTAACTTAGTGAAAAAAAATAGCTTTTAATTATATTAAATTGGCTAACATATTTTTATTTTAAAAATACCACATGTGGTTTGCCATACCTGTTTGTAAGTTAGCATAGCTAAGTCCAAGAATCACTATATCCACAGGGGTTGCCAAAACCAGGAGGTGTCGTACATGAGGTTGAAAGATGCCTAAGATAAAGTAGACATGGGTTAGGTATTATTCCAAAAAACATCCACTTCCACTATTTAAGCATTGATAGACTAATGATTTTACCATTAAAATGAACTAGTGATTAAATACTATATGAAGGATGTGTCTGGCTGGTTCAGCTGGTAGAGCATGTGACTCTCGATCTTGGGGTCATTAGTTCAAGCCCCACGTTGGGCGTGGAGTCTACTTAAAAAAAAAAATTAAATAGTATATGAAAAATCTGAACTCAATTTAATTTTTATGTTAAAATACTACTACCTATGAATATTTAAGTAGATAGTAATAAAAAAGAACCATCTTAGAAAAGAAACACTTCAGGGCGCCTGGGTGGCTCAGTCGTTGGGCGTCTGCCTTCGGCTCAGGTCATGATCCCAGGGTCCTGGGATCGAGTCCCGCATCGGGCTTCCTGCTCGGCGGGAGGCCTGCTTCTCCCTCTCCCACTCCACCTGCTTGTGTTCCTGCTCTCCCTATCTCTCTCTCTGTCAAATAAATAAATAAAATCTTTAAAAAAAAAAAAAAGAAAAGAAAAGAAACACTTCAGTATTTAATACCAATTAAAATCGGCATTACATTATAAAATAGTTTATTAAAATATAAAGCCTTCTATTTGTATACTTAACACACACAGCAGCATAATTCACAGTACCCAAAAGGTGGAAGCAACCCAAGTGTCCACTAACAGATGAATAAACAAAATGTGGTGTGTGTGTGTGTGTACATGTACACATATATGTATACATACACAGGAATATTATCCAGCCTTAAAAAAGAAGAAAATTCTGACAATACTACAACAACAATGAATCTTAAGAACATTGTAAGTGGGGGGCGCCTGGGTGGCTCAGTCAGTTGAGCATCCGACTCTGGATTTCGGCTCAGGTCATGATCTCAGAATGGTAAGGTCAAGTCCCACACTGAGCTCAGCGCTCAGTCTGCAGTCTACTTGAGATTCTCTCTCTCCCTCTTCCCCCCGATTCATGCTCCTGCACTCTCTCTCTGAAAATAAGCAAATAAAATCTTAAAAAAAAAAATCATAACTGAAACAAACCAGTCACAAAGAGATAAATATAATTCCATTTATATCAGGTACCTGAAGAAGGCAAATTCATAGAAACAGAAATGAGTTTATGCTAAATGAGTTTCCCAGATGAATTTATATATCAAAACCAGATAATATATAGTATAAGAGGGGACATTACCTAGTACACAATTTTTTTTTGTTAATTCATGCTACTGTTTATTTTTTTTATTTGTTTAACATTAAAAGGTGTGCAATGACATGAGATTCTATGTATAATTATCATTGTCATGTTACGATATCCAAAAATAGTGTCTTACTGACAGTAATAAAAGAAAATATATCTTATGTCACAATTATGGACATATCTTCATGTGTATACCTTTGGCCTATTTAAGGGTATTAAATGCCATAGATAGTACAACAAAAGTTTTACTTTCACTGATGAACATCAAGGGGCATAAAAGCCACTTTTGTGTATCAAGGTTCAAGTCAGTAAAGCTGAAGGCACAGATCTCCTACCTAATGAACTCAAAATGTAACTGATATTTCATAAGTTGGTTTAAAAAGCTTGAACTTTATGAAAACTTAGATTTTCCTTAATAAAAGCCTTATCTCATGCTCGCTTCAGCAGCACAAACACTACAACTGAACAATACAGAGAAGATTAGCATGGCCTCAGTGCAAGGATGATATGCAAATTCATGAAGCGTTCCATACAAAAAATAAAAAATAAATAAAAGCCTTATCTCTAAGTACTCAGTCAACAGCCTATGCCAAAGAAGTCATCTTTGATTATAGAAACTTTAGTGAGGTTATAGATGGTGGAGCCGATTTATGGCTTTGAGTAAAGGGAGATAAGTAAAGCAGTGTCTTGTCAAATGATGTGATCTCTAAAATCTCTCATCATTTATTCAAGTATTTTGCAACAGGAGATGGTAGAAATGGAAGCCATCTCCCTTCAGAATGCAACAAGGTTAAATGACTGACATTTCTCACTTTTGTCAGCTCTCACATCTTATCTATAAAACACATCTTATTAGCACTTTTTAGAAATTAACCTAAGTTGTTTAGGTCTTTGGAACAGTTCAAAGTTTTACTGCTTTTGAATGAAAAAGTTTTAAAGTTTTGAAATAAATAGTTTAATACTTGTGCACAAATATGAACACTGAGGATCCTTTGCTAACACGTTTTTGCTTATTTTTTTTTAAATGATTTTATTTGAGAGAGAGAACAAGAGAGAGAGAGAGAACACGAGTAGGGGAACGGGCAGAGGGAGAAGCAGCCTCCCTGCTAAGCAGGGAGGCTGATGTGGGACTCCATCCCAGGACCCTGGGGTCATGACCTGAACCTGAGGCAGACATTTAACTGACTGAGCCACCCAGGCGCCCCTGTTTTCGCTGTTTTGATAAAAAAATTCAGCAGAACCATAACCCATTGCATTTTAGAAAGGCATGCTTTGGCACCAAAAACTTGGCCATGGTACTTTCAACTTCTAAGGCAACTACAATGATAGTATGAATTGATGCCTTTTCAAGAGATGTTGGTTCAGAAATAGGAAAATATTAAGTTCTTCTCTTCTACTGAAAAGTCCACTGACTTTCCAGAACTAACTGACTGAACTTGAGGTAGGAGGTTTACTGTATTAGACAAGGAAAGACCATTCCAAGAATAACTTCAGGAAGGAGTTTACACATGATTTGACTTTGGTGGCAGCCCTACTTGGTCATACAGATGAGGCAAAATGACTCATAATCACTATAATGAATAATGTCCCAAAGCCATACCTGGAAGATGCAAATGAAGCTAGACAACCACGTGAATCTTTTAATACATGGAAAATGCTTCCCTGAACTCAGAAAAGTGTGATTAAGTCTTGTCAATTTCTCTGTGGACAAAAACCTGCAAATGCTAGAAAACACTGAAGAACTCTTATGTTTTATTCAAGCAACCATAAAACTGAAACATGTATTCATACTCTTCTTGCCAATAAAGCAAACTCTTGCCAAAAAGCTTGACTTAGAAAACAATGACTTTAAGAATAATATTTTCTGGGGCGCTTGGGTGGCTCAGTCGTTAAGTGTCTGCCTTCGGCTCAGGTCGTGATCCCAGGGTCCTGGGATCGAGCCCCACATCGGGCTCCCTGCTCAGCAGGAAGCCTGCTTCTCCCTCTCCCACTCCCCCTGCTTGTGTTCCCTCTCTTGCTGTCTCTGTCAGATAAATAAAATCTTAAAAAAAATTTTTTTTCTTACAACAGGCAAAGTAAGATACGAACTTTGATTATAACGCTTTATGTTCGAGAGTCAGAATTTTCAGGTCTTATGGATAGCAAAGTCAGAGTTGTTTCATAATCAGGGTGGCTCATTCGGTTAAGTGTCTGACTCTTGATACTGGCTCAAGTCACGACCTCACAATAGTGAGATCCAGCCCCAGAGTCCAGCTCTTCACCAGGCATGGAGCCTCCTTAGGATTCTCT
This sequence comes from Callorhinus ursinus, assembly GCF_003265705.2. Classification (NCBI taxonomy): domain Eukaryota; kingdom Metazoa; phylum Chordata; class Mammalia; order Carnivora; family Otariidae; genus Callorhinus; species Callorhinus ursinus. The sequence continues at coordinate 63,977,783 of NW_027397065.1, read as the reverse complement.
CTCCCTTAGCCCCTCCACCCCCCACTTGCACACTCTCTCTCTCAAAAAAAAAAATTGTTTCACTTCCAAAGATCACACCTTTGTTGTCATATGAAAGACTTGCCATAATTTTAATTTTGCACTGAAGTTTATATTTGAGTAGAACAAAATTTTACTATTTATTTTAGATGGACAATTTATATTTATTAAAATACAGAGCAGGGAGAGCCCTCCACTGTTATTATGAATAAACTTTTAGATAGTAACTTTTTTTAAAAAAGATTTATTTATTTATTTTGAGAGAGACAGAGAGCGCGTGCGTGAGCGCACATGAGCGAGCAGAGGGAGAGGGAGAGTCTTAAGCACACTCTGCACTGAGTGTGGAGCCCCATGCAGGGCTCAATCTCACAACCCTGAGATCACGACTGGAGCTGAAACCAGGAGCTGGATGCCTAATGGACTGCACCACCCAGGCGCACCTATGAATAAACTTTTAAATGTAGATAAAAGAGATACATACCTCAGGGTGAAGAATACCTTGAGGTTCTATTTTAAGGAAATAAGTTTCCAATGTAATCACATAAACAGTGTATAAGACTGCATGTTTGTACCACGTGAATTATCATTTCAAAACAGCTGTGAACTCAAAAAATTTTATTTAGACCTTACAAACAATTTTGTCTACTATTTCCCATTGTAGATTTCTCATACATCCAAAAAATGTATGTTAAATTTAAATCAATCTATTATTTTGTCATTAGCTCTTATTAAAAAAATCTGGCACGATGAATTTGAAACTGTTAAACAATACTTGCCACTTCTTTAAGAGTTATTCTGAACTCTTTTCATTTCTATGGGCTATCAAGACTAAAACAACCGCAGGGACAAAAATGGTTTTTACATTAAATTCAGTAACTGATGAAAATGTATAATGCAAAAAATTCCAGGTAAATCAACAATGATTAACAAAAAATAAGCAAAACAAAATTCAAAGATTATACTTTAACAATTTTATTTATTAAAAAGTATTTTTTTTAAGTAAGCTCTATACCTAATGTGGGGCTTGAACTCATGATCCTGAGATCAAGAGTCACACGCTCTACCAACTGAGCCAGCCAGGTGCACCAGTGTAACAATTTAAAGACAGACTCACTTCTACCATAAAGTGAATAAACTATTAAATATTCCTAATCACTTTACATATTTCTAATTAGAATTCAGACCAAGCTTCAATAAAAATTTCAACTATGTTAAAATGTGCTATTATTCAGTCCTATGTATATACATATGTAAATTAATCATTACATTTTTATTTCTTACCAGCTTTTGGTTTCACAAGTCCCACAGCAAGAATAGTCTCACTAAGTCCATCAAAATAGGCAAGGTCTCCTCTGCCAACAGTTAAAGAAAAACATGTTATACATATGAAGAAAATAGTTTTATCTAAAATGTTAAGACTACAGAATGTAATGAAAAATAAACCAGCAAACAAAAGTGTTTCAATTCCAAGATCCAGGCACACAGGCCTGTCTAAGGCTAATAAGCATAAACCTGGAAAACAGGGCATGCTGCTCCCCATCCCAAACTTCCCCCCAACCAGGTTGCAAGGTAACAGCAATTCTACTGCTGGGGCAAGACGCCCTCAGAAAAAGACTCACAGGGAAAGTATAAGGCTGAGAGTGGAAGGGAAACATTGAGAAAAAATCTCCGGCATCCCAACCTGTATCCTAAGTGCAAAGTAATTCTACAGGATGAAACCTGTGGTCCACTGAGGATAACCAAAGTAATGACAAAACCAAACTCAGCTCAGCTCCTGACTTGAAAAAAGTCAACTTTCCCCATTATAAATGCCTACCTGCTAGGCCCATTTCTAAGGATAAATACTATTTACTGCAGTATCCACTGTCCTACACATGATATCTAGCTTTCAGAAAACACGAGACAAAAACACACAGGAAAAAAAAGCCTGTCAAGAAACAAAGCAATCAACAGAAATGGACTCAGCTATGAGGTCGATGTCTGAACTACAGACAGAAAATTTTAAATAAATATGATTAATACTGTATGGGTGCTAATGGAAAAGGTAGATGACATAATAAACAGATAAGGAATTTCAGCAGAGAGGTGAAAATTACAAGAAATAAGCAAGTGAAAATATTAGAAATAAAAAGCACAGCACAGAGAAAGAACATCTTGTAAGAACTTTTTAAGTAGACTTGACATAGCTAATGAAGGAATTGGTGATCCTGAAGTTGGGTCAATAGAAACTGTCCAAATTGAAACAAAAAGAAAAAAAAAAGAATGGAGAAAAAAAATAGAACAGAGCATCCAAAACCTGTTGAAGAACATCAAATAATCTAACAAAAGTATAAAAATCTCAGAAGAGGGAAAGAATGGGGCAGGACAAATATTTTAAGGTAATCACTGAAAAATTTCCAAAAATAATGAAAGATCAAGAAAATCAGAAAATGCCAAGCAGAATAAACACCGAGAAAAAAATATACGTTCTGGACTTTGAAGAAAACTTCTGGTTGTCCTGAAAATGACCAAGCCAACAGGAAGAAAACACCTCAATGGCCACTTAGGTAAACAGGTTTCCCGCTTTTTTCCATACTGTGATAACTGGCACAGCCTCCAGAAACTAAGACCAGTACTGGGGAAGTTAGGGGTTACAGAACAATAAATGGGACAAGATTATGAGCCTATTATCCAGGTGGAATTAGGATTTATAATAGAAAGCTAATGGAATAATTGAAAGGAAGCCCAAGGCTTTTGTAGTATTGAACTTGTGAACGAAATAAAGATTTATACCCAGGACTTGTGCCTTGTTTTTTTTTTTCAATAAGCACATTGTTCAGATGATTTCTCTTTAAATGAGTTCTAGTTTTAACACAATAAGGTTGGACTGTATGTTCCTTGTCGAGAGAGACTATATTTACCACATTCAGTGCTGTTCCTAGCACAAAACAGTGTCTGATACATGATAAACTCAATATTTTATTATGATGGATATATTGGATGTTAATGGAAATTTAGAAATTTTCATTAAAGGGAAAATCTTTCTTAAGGAAATTATCCTTACATTTATCTATTATGCAGTTTTTTTGGCATCTGAGTTGCTTAAATACATTCATGCCTAAATGAAGAGGTTTTATTCCTTAGTATCAAAATGACCATGTTACAATAATACAACAAACTAAAGTTCAAGATATATGAGGAACAATCACAACCACACATCACTGCTATTAGGACTATATAACAGTTCAATCAAAACTCTAGCTATGAAAAGTTCTAATCGAAAAAAATCAGTGAACAAAAATTTAAGCTACAAGTTGTCATTTAGTGTCACTTCAACTCAATGATACAGTGTATGTGTGTGTGTGTTCCTAACAGGTGTCTTAATTACTCAAGGAAAGAGTAAAAACTACGTGGGCCTTCTTCTCATTAACCCACTTAACCACCTAAAGATATTATGACAGAGAACTGGTAATATGCCAAAATTTATCTCCAGAAAGCCAGGTGAGATAACCGTATCAATAAACTTTATTTTAGCAAGAATGTCTTGGACCTTCACTTAGACTATTACAAACATTCCAATTACACATAGATCAAGCTCACAGACCAACAAAACTGTTTAGTCACTTCAGTAAGTTAAGACACTCCCAACAAAAAGAAATGCATCGAAAACAGATCCTTAAAAATGTCAAACCAGGAGCGCCTGGGTGGCTCAGATGGTTAAGTGTCTGCCTTCAGCTCAGGTCATGATCCCAGGGTGCTGGGATCGAGCCCCGCACTGGGCTCCCTGCTTGACGGGGAGCCTGCTTCTCCCTCTCCCTCTACCATTCCCTCTGCTTGTGCTCTCTCGCTCTGTCAGATAAATAAATAAAATCTTAAAAAGAAAAAAAAGTCAAACCAACTCTCAAAAAACTGATAGGCTATCTTATTGGAAGGTAAGAGCTTGGCAACTAGACCCCTGCTACTCAGAGTGGTACTTAGACTGGCAGCATCACTGGGAGTTTGTTACAAATGCAGACTCTTGAGGCTCACTCAGAACTACTATAACAGAATCCACATTTTAACACCCTACCCAGGTGATTGGTATGCATACTGAGAAGCAATGATCCAGATGTTAGATGAATGAAAGATAAACCACGCAGCTTCTGATGAGAACATTAGCTGCAGTTAAGATAATCTAAATTCTAACCATGCTACAGCAAACCAGCATTAAATACATACCCGTCTTCATAGTTCCACATGAATATGTCACTGTCAATTGTGAGCCAAGCTCTGCTGATAGGAGGGAACACGCCCATCATGCAGTTACACTGCATATCTGAAGTAGCGTGGATGTAAGGCAAAAAGATTTCAATCTTATCTTTCTTAAATTTGTTTTGAAAGATTTTGGTTTAAAATTTATGATTAAGGGGTGCCTGGGTGGCTTAGTTGTTAAGCGTCTACCTTTGGCTCAGGTTGTGATCCCAGGGTCCTGGGATCGAGCCCAGAGGCCGGCCCCCTGCTCCATGGGGAGCGTGTTTCTCCCTCTCCCACTCCCCCTGCTTGTGTTCCCTCTCTCTGTCAAAAAATAAATAAAATCTTAAAAAAAAAACACACTTTAAAATTTATGATTAAAAAATCATGACCTAACCACTCTTTAATAGAAAAAGCAAATAAAATATTTGATTTCTAATAAGTTTAATGAAAGACATAGCTGACAGAAATAAACCTGTAATCTATAATTTCTAAATAATGCTATCTGAATTCTTGAAATGCATTCTAAAGGACAAATGTAATGTTTTTACCATTACTAACTTAAAAAAGAATACGGATTATGGGTAACACCATTAAATTTTGACATGAAAAAACTTACTGGACCAGTTTCTCCAATTGTGTAAGAGCAAGACTGACTAAAAAAAAAAAAAAAACAGGGCGCCTGGGTGGCTCAGTTGGTTGAGTGACTGCCTTCAGCTCAGGTCATGATCCCGGAGTCCCGGGATCGAGTCCCACATCAGGCTCCCTGCTCCATGGGGAGTCTGCTTCTCCCTCTGACCCTCTTCCCTCTCGCGCTTTCTATCTCTCATTCTCTCTCTCTCAAATAAATAAAATCTTTAAAAAAAAAAAAACAACAAAAGCACATGGTATGCTAAAGTCATAGCTTGACTATTTGCAAGCTTCTTATAAATAGGATGATTGAGGGGCGCCTGGGTGGCTCAGTCGTTAAGCATCTGCCTTCGCCTCAGGTCATGATCCCAGGGTCCTGGGATCGAGCCCCACATCGGGCTCCCTGCTCTGCGGGAAGCCTGCTTCTCCCTCTCCCACTCCCCCTGCTTGTGTTCCCTCTCTTGCTGAGTCTCTCTCTGTCAAATAAATAAATAAAATCTTTAAAAAAATAATAATAGTGTGATTGAAAAAGAATTATGTAATTATAAAACACGGAAACAATTATCAAATAATTTTCTTTGCAGAAATAGTATTATCAGAAGATAAAAGAAGAATATTAAGAAACTAAGCAAGGGGGACGCCTGGGTGGCTCAGTTGGTTGAGCACCTGCTTTCAGCTCAGGTCATGATCCCAGAGTCCAGGGATCGAGTCCCACGTCAGGCTCCTTGCTCAGTGGGAGAGCTGGCTTCTCCCTCTGTCTGCAGCTCCCCCTGCTTGTGCACTCGCGTGTGTGTTCTCTCTCAAATGAATAAATAAAATCTTTAAAAAAAAAAAAGAAAAAGAAAAAAGAAACTACAAGAATAGAATATGGGATAAGGTATGTTTTATATTTAATAACACTATTTCACAAAGTCTCAGAGAAACAGTGAAAATGTTAGGGAAAATATTAAATTCTACTAGTTTTTCTACATACAAGTATTCCTCAATTTTCCATTTCCTTTATTTTTCTGAATCAGACTGTAATGAAATTTGAAAAGCTTTTTTTTTTTTTTTAAAGATTTTATTTATTTATTTGACAGAGAGAGAGAGACACAGTGAGAGAGGGAACACAAGCAGGGGGAGTGGAAGAAGGAGAAGCGGGCCTCCTGCTGAGCAGGGAGCCCGATGCGGGGCTCGATCCCAGGACCCCGGGATCATGACCTGAGCCGAAGGCAGACGCTTCATGACTGAGCCACCCAGACATCCCGAAATTTGAAAAGCTTTTACTTTAAATAGATTAATATACTTTTTAAAAGTCTCATTAAATATTAACACAGCATCTTAATGTCTAAATTATGAGGGCTACAGATTGATAAAAAAGCTTCCTAGCAAATTTAACTATAAATCTAACGCCTTTATAGGATATGCCACACTTTTAAAAAATTAGGCAAAATCGGGGCGCCTGGGTGGCTCAGTTGGTTAGGCGTCTGCCTTCGGCTCAGGTCGTGATCCTAGGGTCCTGGGATCGAGCCTCGCGTTGGGCTCCCTGCTCTGCGGGAAGCCTGCTTCTCCCTCTCCCACTCCCCCTGCTGGTGTTCCCTCTCTCACTGTGTCTCTCTCTGTCAAATAAATAAATAAATAAAATCTTAAAAAAAAAATTAGACAAAATCTTTCTTTTTAGAGGGTAACAAAACTCCTCTAGTAACTCAGTCTATGAAGATGCCATTAGTGTTCCATTCTTATTGTGATCCTTAGAAATACCATCACTTACAGACTTTAATTCTAAGATAGCAGTAAGTGCAAACCATACCAAAAACTTTTGGGGAGTAGAAAAAAGAAGTACCTGGCAGTTTGTTTTTAAACAGTTTTAGAACAACACCTCCGTTTTAAAACGTTAAAATATGAGAAAAAATAAAAATGAAAATCATGGGTCTTCCAGCTAAAATGTGGTACTAAAAGCTTCCTTGATTAGCATTTATCTGGAAAGTACTACTTTGCAAGAATATCATTCAAAATGTGGAATTCCTTGTAAACAATTCACTCTCTTCAATGTCCCAGAATAATTAAAATGTGATTCAATTTTCAACCTTCAATGTTATATGAAATTTTCTAGGCACATGGCAAACTACCCACATACTTAAAATATTTTTTAAATAAAACTCCTAAATGAACTGATACACACACACCAATTAAACACAAAGCAAGAACTGTAACAAGAATACCAATTTTAAAAAATTTTAAAGAGTTAAAAAACAAGGTAACAGGATACGTCCAAACTGTTCAACAAGTTCAGGTGGGAGAGGAACTCTTCGGATGGAACTGATCTCTGGAAGGTTGGGTACCGAAAGCAAACCAGGCCCCTGTAGAGGATAATCCATATCTGACATGCCAGAAACAGTGGGATTATCTGCAAGTAATAAAACAAAGCACTTAATAAAATAATAATGTTTGGGCATACTGAAGCACTGCAAGCTAAAAAAATTGTGCATCTGGTGGTTGTAAAAGGTATATAGAGAGAATAATAGTTCTGACCCAATACAAAGGAGGCCTGAGAAAATCCAGTGTTAAGGTGGGGCCAATTACAGGTTTCAGCACTAAACACAAGGTTATCTTTCACAAAGATGCCATTAGAAAAGAAATACTTAGTTCAATAATTTAGGCTTTTTTTCCTATTATTTTACTAATCTGAAATGGGCAAATATTTATAAAACCACTTTGTGATTGTCAGATAAAACAATTGTGAACAAAAGATTGGGGAAAAAATAGATTTCTTTTCCCACTTAAATATTAATAGAGTAAAACAATCTATGCATTTTTCTGTTAGACCACCCCCAAGACCAATAAGATAAATACAAATAATACCACATAAGCAATATTTTATTGGGGGAAACCACAGACTGCTCTATAAAGTGTTCTCATTTGGCAACCTTTCTCTCACCCTAAGACACAGTCACCTAAGGGCAGGAGTGCGCTGCTCTATGCAGCCTGTCCTTTCTATGTCTTGAACAGGGAGGTGTTCTTTAGATCTGACTGATGACCTATGTTTATCCCAGGCACCTTTCCAGGCTCTCTTTAAGTACAAAGATGTTGGGGAAAACTGACATATAAAAGAAATTCTAAATGTATTAGGGAAATTTAAAATATACAACTAGAGAGAGAAATGCAATCAATTCCTATGTACTGATTGATTACCCAGTTTCAACAATTACCAATAACATGCCTGATCATGTTTCATTTATATCCCTATTTCTTCCCTAATGGAGTTTTTGAAACAAATCCCAGACGTCCCATTTAATCTTAAAACATAATTTTAATAGGATATTGCACAGGGAGCCTGGGTGGCTCAGTCGTTGAGCATCTGCCTTCGGCTCAGGTCATGATCCCAGGGTCATGGGATCGAGCCCCGCATCGGGCTCCTTGCTCCGCAGGAAGCCTGCTTCTCCCTCTCCCACTCCCTTTGCTTGTGTTCCCTCTCTCACTATGTCTCTCTCTGTCAAAAAATAAAATCTTTAAAAAAAAAAAGATATTGCACATGTTAAATGGCAGTGGGAATACAAAGGATGGAATTATTGACTATAGTAAGAATGTGAATGGTTAGGGTTTTAGAGGGGAGGGGGGTGGGGGGATGGGTTAGCCCGGTGATGGGTATTAAGGAGGGCACATATTGAATGGAGCACTGGGTGTTATATGCAAAAAATGAATCATGAAACACTACATCAAAAACTAATGATGTAATGTATGATGACTAACATAACGTAATAAAATAAAATAAAAATAGGGCGCCTGGGTGGCTCAGTTGGTTGAGCGACTGCCTTCGGCTCGGTCATGATCCTGGAGTCCCGCATCGGGCTCCCTGCTCAGCGGGGAGTCTGCTTCTCCCTCTGATCCTCTTCTCTCTCATGCTCTCTATCTCTCATTCTCTCTCTCTCAAATAAATAAATAAAATCTTTAAATAAATAAAATAAATAAAATAAAAATAAATAAAAAGAACGTGATTAGTTAAGAAAGCCTTCACAAAGCAAGTGATATTCAAGCGAGTCTGGAAGAATGTCAGGCAAAGAAGAACATTCCAGAAGTGATGAAGTAAATGATGATGTAAAATAGAATCCTGAAGAAAGAGCTTCTTAAGGAAAACATGTTAAATTCAGTGTGACTGGAACAAAGAGTTTGAGAATAGGATGGAAGAAGGGGAGGAGATTAGGTTGAAGAGGCTGGTGTAAAGGTGGATAGAATCGATTTGAATCAGATAAGAGAGGACAAGAATGTATGGACTCTTTTTACATCTTGCTTTTCAAACCTAAGGAGGTCAAAGGGAGTAATGCTGTTCGAGATGACAGTTACTAATAGGCCACTCAGTTCTTATAAGCACTGGTAAGTAGCTGTCAGGAACAAATACTACATGTGTTTTATTTCCATCTTCTCTCTGACTACAAGTCTACTAAATGACTTTTATAAATCGCCACAAGTGTCGTTTAGGTTTACATTGCACAGATTATCCTTGTTACTTTATCTTGGTTATTGTTTACCAAAAACCTTGTCTCTTACACTTCTTTTCTCCAATATAGGTCTCACAAAGGGGCCACTTTTTTTTTTTTTTAAAGCAACTTATGTAATTCCATGCCTTGAAGAACCTGGTCATAATTTAAAACCATTAAAGTATTTTCCCGTCACCTCTCTTTTGTGGGCCCATACATTGCCTTACCCTCCCTGTTCATCATCACAGCTAATATCCCTGCTCTCTTCCTTTATTCCACTGGTCGTTCTTCCCAACTACCTTTGTATTACAGGACTTTGTATTACACTAACTCTACACATAATAAAGACTATCTTTGAGAGAAGATGGTAAATTTCCAAATTAACTTCGTTTGCTCGTCTGTTTTAGTCTAATGTTAATGAGGGATCAACAAGAATGAGACCTGGATCAGGTGATCCTACTCAACTGGCCTTAGTGATGAACACTCGAGGCAGTGAGCAGCTCATTAAGTTTGCGGTCTTTGCTTCAAATGGGGGGTTGCTCGTCACTCCTACCCTCTCAAATATCGGCAGTGAAGTGAGGACAGGAAAATAAACGGAAAATAGGCTCTTTTTCGCTCTTTAAAATGTAGCACAGCTAAATCTCAAAATGTCTTCGCTGGGCCCACCCTGGGGATAAGGACCTAGTTAGGAAGTCAGGCGAGAGTCCTTTCGGCTGAGAAAGCAGTCACCAAATGGGCACCGATCACTCACTTGGGGCAGACACCATGAGAAGCTCGGAAAGGTCCGGGTACATGCGGTCTTCTTGCAACTGACGGTCGATGAGCCGCCCTGCATTTTCCAGAGCTTCCTGCAAAGCTGAGGCCGACGTGGAGGCCGGCATCGCCGAGCCCAGTAAAGAAGACGGCATGTCGAGACTCGGAGACACCAGCGTCTGGAAAAAGTAAAAAGCCAAGGAGAAAAGAGAGAAAAACCCAACACCCTAGCTCAGACCCACAGCTTAGAGCGCGCGCGCCAAACGAGAGCCTCGGCGCCTGTGCATGACGCACTTCCGGTTCATCCGGAGGGGAATTTGAAGGCTGCGTTTTGAAGCTGAAGAGAGGAAGCCGTTGAGGGGGCTGGACGTTAGGGGGCGGAGCGAGGGAGCGGAGGCACTTTTCCGGGCGTAGGCTGGATGCTTGAGGGTAGGGGAGGGGAGAATCCGTGGAGGTTATCTAGGGAATGGAGGAAAGAAGGGGAAAGGACCGGGAAAGGAGAGGGCCGGGAGGGGTGGGGAGGTGGAAGGGAGCAGGGGTCGGGTAAGTGGGAGCTGGGTGGTGCCCGTCAGCGGAGGCTGCCCCGGTTCTGGTGGGTTTCGCGAGCGCTGGATCTTGGTGTCGCGAGCTTTGCAGGTTAGAATCTCTCTGCAACTACTTAAGAGTTTGCGCGTCACTTTCTCTGGTACTCCACAAACAACTGCTCTTGCGAGAGTGGATAGGAGTTGATAAGCTTGTCAGAAACAGATTACGTGTGAACCAAAATTTCACTACATTTCTTAGGGGCTTCACTGTAAATTCATCAGACTTTTCTGGCTGGGTCAGTCAGGAGAGCATGTGACTCTGGGTGTCTGGGTGGTGAGTTCAAGCTCCACCTTGGGGTGGAACCTACTTCAAAAAAATTCATCAGGGGTGCCTGGGTGGCTCAGTCGGTTAAGCGGCTGCCTTCGGCTCAGGTCATAATCCCACGGTCCTGGGATCGAGCCCCGCATCGGGCTCCCTGCTCAGCGGGGAGCCTGCTTCTCCCTCTCCCTCTGCCTGCTTCTCTGCCTACTTGTTCTCTCTCTGTACCTATCTGCCAAATAAATAAAATCTTTAAAAAAATTTCATCAGGCTTTTCTTTTTGTGTATGGCTACTGTTACTATAAAGAATTGTGTGTTTACTGAGTCATTCGTTGCATGCAGGGGACTGGGCCTTCCTTTATCTCTCATTACAGAGAGGAAGAAGAGTGTTCTAATTCATTGGTTGATCCCCATCACAAAGTAGAGGGACTGGTATAAAGTAGGTCACCCAATACATCACCAAGTCCTACAGAAATTGAATTCATAATTTGTGTCAGGCACTGTGCCTGGTGCTGGGAATATCAAACTGACACATTCCTGTCCTCAAGGTGCTTCATGCAGGGACACACAAAGTAAAGCGATAAAGTGCATCACCATAATTTTTTATGGGGTATGTATTAATTGCAATAGGAGGATAAGATGAGCAAGAAGAGGTTAGATAGGTTCATTTCACACAGAAGGCAACTGGAGCGGTCAAATCAAAGCACTCTTTCAAAGAGCATTCCTTATTTAGAAATACTAGAATTTGTCCTTAATTTAGTGCTCATTTAGAACCACACTTAAGTGAGCTTTATCCCCTTATAGTCTTTTTTTTTTTAAAGATTTTATTTATTTGAATGAGAGAGCACACACAAGAGGGGGGAGGGTCAGAGGGAGAAGCAGACTCCCTACTGAGCGGGGAGCCTGATGCAGGACTCAATCCCGGGACTCAATGCAGGACTCAATCCCGGGACTCCAGGATCGTGACCTGAGCTGAAGGCAGTCGCTTAACCAACTGAGCCACCCAGGCGCCCCTTCATCCCCTTGTATTCTTAATAGTTTAGCTAGTCAGTAACTGAATTACTCCTTTGAAAGAGGACTTCAACTACCTCCTTTTTTTTTTTTTTAAGATTTTATTTATTTGACAGACACAATGAGGGAACACAAGCAGGGGGAGTGGGCAAGGGAGAGAAGCAGGCTTCCTGCGGAGCAGGGATCCTGATGCGGGGGCTTGATCCCAGGACCCTGGGATCATGACCTGAGCCGAAGGCAGACGCGTAACGACTGAGCCACCCAGGCACCCTACGAACTACCTCCATTTGGTCTCAAACTTTCTAATTAAGTTCTTTCCAGCTTCTCTTTTTTTATAATTTTTTTTGCATTTTTTAAATTTTGTTATGTTAATCACCGTACATTATTACATCATTAGTTTTTGATGTAGTGTTCCATGATTCATTGTTTGCATATAACACCCAGTGCTCCACGCCGATCGTGCCCTCTTTAATACCCATCACCAGGCTAACCCATCCCCCCACCTCCCTCCCCTCTAGAACCCTCAGTTTGTTTCTCAGTGTCCATAGTCTTTCATGGTTCCTCTCCCCCTTTGATTCCCCCCCTTCATTTTTCCCTTCCTACTATCTTCTTTTTTTTTTTAAACATATAATGTATTATTTGTTTCAGAGGTACAGGTCTGTGATTCAACAGTCTTATACAATTCACAGCACTCACCATAGCACATACCCCCCTCAACGTCTATCACCCAGCCACCCCATCCCTCCCACCCCACACCACTCCAGCAACCCTCAGTTTGTTTCCTGAGATTAAGAATTCCTCATATCAGTGAGATCATATGATACATGTCTTTCTCTGATTGTCTTATTTTGCTTAACATAATACCCTCTAGTTCCATCCTCGTCACTGCAAATGGCAAGATTTCATTCCTTTTGATAGCTGAATAATATTCCATTGTATATATATATATACATATATATGTGTATATATATATATATATGTATATATATACCACATCTTCTTTATCCATTCATCCGTCGATGGACATCTTGGCTCTTTCCATATTTGGCTATTGCGGACATCGCTGCTGTAAACACCAGGGTGCCAGCTTATCTCTTAACTCAGGCCAAAGATCGTGCTGGCAAAGCATCCTGTGATGGGAACAGAAAGTACCTCCTCAAACAATTAGGACTGCCCTGAGCCAGCAAACCCTGCCTGTAGTTGACCCCCAAGATAATGATGGACCTGACCTTTACTGCCCACTTGCCTGTATCTACTGACCTTTGTCCCACATTTTCCTTATATAAACCTAGGAGTATTTTTAGCAGTTTGGAGACAGTCTTTGAGATACTAGTCTGCTGTCTTCCCAGTGTTGGCCTCAAGTAAATTCCTTTCTTTTCATCACCACTTGTTTCTCTGCCTTTGGATTTTTTAGTATCGAGTGACTGCAACTTGTTTGTTTGGGACCCCTTGAGCCAAGTGCTCTTGTGCCCCTGTGCCCAGGATACAGAACTTCAGTCTCGGGTGCCTGGGTGGCTCAATTGTTAATCATCTGCCTTCTGCTCAGGTCGTGATCCCAGGGTCCTGGGATTGAGTCCCACATCGGGCTCCCTCCTCGGCGGGAAGCCTGCTCTCCCTCTCCCATCCCCCTGATTGTGTTCCTGCTCTCGCTATCTCTGTCTCTGTCAAATAAATAAATAAAATCTTTTTTTAAAAAAAAAGAACTACGGTCTTTGCTAAACTATGGTCTTTTGCTACTTGAGTTATTTTTTACTCCCTCAAATAAGGGGTTGACTAAATTTCTGAATATTAAAATTTCTGGGATGTTAACAGATCTATTGGTTTAATTTAAGACTTCGTAGTAAATATATCAGGAAAAATTAGATTTGTATTGTTGGTGGATAAACAGGCAGATGGTTCTCCAGCCATCAACTTTCTTTTATTTGGTAGACCACAGATTGAAAACTGATGGTTTGGTACGGTGTTTGTTTGTTTTTAATTTATTTTATTTTTTTTAAAGATTTTATTTATTTATTTGACAGAGAGAGACACAGTGAGAGAGGGAACACAAGCAGGGGGAGTGGGAGAGGGAGAAGCAGGCCTCCAGAGGAGCAGGAAGCCCGACGCGGGGCTCGATCCCAGGACCCTGGGATCATGATCCGAACCGAAGGCAGACGCCAAACGACTGAGCCACCCAGATGCCCCTGTTTGTTTTTAATTTAAGATAAAACATATGATTGAGAGTTTTCAATTCTACAAATTGGATGATCTGGCAATACCAGTCTAATATTCCTGTACTGCAACAATATTCCCAGGGACCTAAGTCCAAGGACTTCTGTTCATCTGTATATTGCCTATGGTTGCTTTCCAGCTACAACTGCTGAGTTGAGTAGTTGCTATGCAGATGAAAGGGCCTCAAAGCCTAAAATATTTACCATCTAGCCCCTTACAGGAAAAGTGTGCTGAAGTGTTCCCTAAACAGTGATTCTAAAACTTTTTGATCTCAGGACCTCTTGAGACTCTTAACAGTTATTAAGGATTACAAAGAGTTTTTGTTTTGTGTGGAGTGTATTGATTAATAATTACTAATATCTCTTAAAAACAAATTTAAAAAGTCATTTAAAAGAATAAGCCTTGGGGCGCCTGGGTGGCTCGGTCCTTAAGCGACTGCCTTCAGCTCAGGTCATGATCCCAGGGTCCTGAGATTGAACCCTGCATCAGGCTCCCCACTCAGCTGGGAGCCTGCTTCTCCCTCTCCCTCTGCTGCTCCCCCTGCTGTGTTCTCTCTCTCTCTCTGACAAATAAATAAAATCTTAAAAAAATAAAAGAATAAGCCTAATCCATTTTAATTTAAATGATACATATTTATGAAAAACCACAGTTTCTAAAATTAAATATTAGAAGAATGCATTATTTTACATTTTTTCCAAGTCTCTTAAATGTCTGGCTTAATAAGACAGATAAGATAGCTAGATTTTCATATCTGCATTTTCCATCAGTATGTTGTGATCTGTTGTTTACTTGTAGTATATAAAGAAAAGCGGGCCTCACGCAGTTATGTAATGGGAAAGGGAGAAGTATTTTATTTTATTTTATTTTTTTAAAGATTTTATTTATTTATTTGACAGAGATAGACACAGCAAGAGAGGGAACACAAGCAGGGGGAACAGGAGAGGGAGAAGCAGGCTTCCCGTGGAGTGGGGAGCCCAACATGGGGCTCGATCCCAGGACCCTAGGATCACGACCTGAGCCGAAGGCAGACGCTTAACGACTGAGCCACCCAGGCGCCCCGGGAGAAGTATTTTAATAACATTTTTAGATAGTTGTGAATGTCATTCTCTGTTAGATTACCAAAACGTGACAAGTGGTATAGTTGTTGTTTTTTTTTTTTAAGTGGGCTCCACACCCAGAGTGGAGCCTGACACAATGCTTGAACTCATGACCCTGAGTTGAAACCAAGAGTTGGCCATTCAACCAACTGAGCCATCCAGGCATCCCAAGTGGTATAGTTTCTTTTCTTTTTAAAAATTTTAAAAACTTATTTATTTGAGAGAGAGAGAGAGAATGAGAGCACACGATTGGGAGGGGGCAGAGGAAGAGGGGGAAGCAGGCCCCCCCGCTAAGCAGGAGCCCTGGATCATGACCTGAGCAGAAGGCAGCCGCTTAACCCACTGAGCCACCCAGGTGCCCCACGCCAAGTGGTATAGTTTCTTAAAAGTTAGTTATGATGTGGAATTTGAAATAATCAGGGAATTTTTTTTGAACTTTGTTAAATTAAAAACCACTCGTCTATCTTATATTTTGGACCTTCTATCCATGCATGATTCTGTAACATTATGTGTTGGTCATTTGGGAAATATTGGCTCTCTAAGTTATATAGAACTTCCAAATGTTGACATATTTCATTAACCAATAGAAAAAAAATGATCGTGTTAATATTACTACCTATCTTAACAGAAAAATCTTTTAAGTATTAGGAAGTTGTCAAGCTTATGGTTGTTGATACAACCTTGATACAATCTTGGTAAGTTTTTTAGGATTCTAATTTTATCTTAAAAGCTCAAATTTTCATTGGTAACAAGTACATTGAGTTGTTTTCCTTGAAGTGACAAACACATTTCATTCATTTTTCTTTAAAGTGAATATGTAACAGTGAGGAATACGAAGACTACAACAATTTGCTTGTAGCTGCCTTGATTTATGCTGAGGCACCAGCACTTTTACCCACTAGTGCTTCTGCATCATCAGTGCAAACGCCAAAAGAGTGAAAAAGCAAATGTCTTAGTATTATTATGAAAATAATTTTGATCTCATGAACAGCTTTACAGGAATCCACAGAATATACTTTGAGAACTACTGCTCAAGTAGCTCCCTATTTAAGTAGGCTATCTAGCCCTATTAGGTATTTAGGGTTTTTAAAAATATCCTCATTAGAACAGAAATTCCATGAGAGCAGAGACTATGCCCTATGTCTTTACTACTTTCACTAGTATCTGGCACTTAATAATGGCCAATATTTATGGGTGTGTAATACATGCCAGGCACTATTCTAATTGTTTTATGAGAATCAACTCATTCAATCACCAGAAAAATCTATGAGGTGATAGGTGCTATTGTTATTTTATCCACTTAACAGGTGAAGAATTTGAAGCACATAGAGACTAAGCACATTATCAGAATCATGATTTGAACCCAGACAGTCTAGTTCTGGAACTCATTTGCTTAATGCTATGCTATCCTGCCTCTCAAATATTTAATTCACAAATAATTTTACTTTGTTTGCTCCAAGAAAATCAAAGTTTTTCTGGCATACTTAACATTTTATTACGAAGATGTTTCATTTAGGGCCCCTGCCTGGCTTAGTTGGTAGAACATGCAACTCTTGATCTCAGGGTCATGAGTTCAAGCCCCACATTGGACATGGAGCCTACTTTAAAAAAGAAAAAAACAATTAAAAAAAAAGATGTTTCATACAGACAAAAAGCAGAAAAAAATAGTTTAATGTCAAAGTCTCCACTAGTGCAATTACATTGTCTCTATTTTTCTTTATCAAAAGCAAATACATCTTGTGATTTTTCTGTAATCATCATGATTATCTACTCCCATTGGTTGATGATATATATCTTCATTTTTCTTTGTTTATTTTCTCCAGCACTTTGTAGTTTAACATTTTATGTATCTACAATGGAATCTTCTCAACAAATGGTGCCGGAACTACTAGACATCCACATGCAAAAAAATGAATCTAGACACAGACCTGTCACAAAAATTAACTCAATAACTGAGCTAAATGTAAAACACAAAACTATAAAACTCCTGGAAGAAAACATAGGAGAAAATTTAGATGACTTTAGATAAAGCAATGACTTCTTAAAAAGAACACCGGAAGCATGATCTATGACAGAAATAATGGTAAACTGTCCATTAAAATTAAAAACTGCTCTGCAAAAGACATTGTCAAGAGAATGAGAAGACAAACCACAGACTGGGAGAAAATATTTGCAAAAGACATCTGAGAAAGGACTGCATAATCCTAAATATACAAAGAACTCTTAAGAATTCAAAATAAGAAAACAATCTGATTAAAAAATGGGTTAAAGACCTTCACAGACACCTCACCAAAGAAGATACACAGATAGCAATTAAGCATGTAAAAAGACACTCCACATCATATGTCAACAGGGAAATGCAATTAAAGCAATAAGATACCACTACATACCTATTTGAAGGGCCAAAATCTGGAACACTGACGGTACCAAATGCTGGTGAGGTTGTGGAAGAAAAGGAACTCTCATTCATTGCAAGTGAAAATGTAAAACGGTACAGTCACTTTAAAAGATTGTTTGGCAGGGGCGCCTGGGTGACTCAGTCTTTAAGCGTCTGCCTTCGGCTCAGGTCATGATCCCAGTGTCTGGCTCCGTGGGGAGCCTGCTTCTCCCTCTCCCACTGCCCCCTGCTTGTGTTCCCTCTCTTGCTGTGTCTCTCTGTCAAATAAATAAATAAAATCTTTAAAAGAAAGAAAGAAAGAAAAAAAACCGTTTGGCAGTTTCTTACAAAACCAAACATATTCTTACTATATTGTCCAGAAATCATGCTCCTTGATATTTACCCAAAGGAATTGAAAACTATGTCCCCACAAAAGCTGCACATGATGTTCATAGCAGCTTTATTCATAATTGCCAAAACTTAGAGGCAACCAAGACATCCTTCAGTAGGTGAAGCAGGATAAGTAAACTGTAGTACATCTAGACGATGGAATATTAAACAGTGCTAAAAGGAAATGAGCTATTAAGTCATGAAAAGACAGAGGAAACTTAAATATATATTACCAAGTGAGAGAAGGCAATCTGAAAAAGGCTACATTCTGTACAATTCCAACTATATGTCATTCCAGAAAAGGCAAAATTATGGAGACAGTAAAAATACCAGTGGTTGCTAAGGGTTGAGGGGAGTGAAAGGTTAAGCATACCATAATGATAATACCATAATGATGGAGACGTGTCATTATACGTTTGTCATGAGCCATACAATGTATAACACCATGAATGAACCCTATGTAAACTATGGGCTGTGGGTGATCATGATGTGTTAATGTAGGTTCATCAGTTGTAAAAAGTGTACCATTCTGGCGGGGGATATTGATAATGGGGGAAGATATGCATGTGTAAGGGCAAGGTGATATATGGGAAATCTCTGTAACGTCCCTTTGATTTTTTCTTTTTGTGAACCTTAAACTGCTCTAAAACATTAAGGTCTTAATAAAAGGAAAAAAATGTATATATTATCTCAAGTTCTCACCTATAAAGCCTTGACTACCGAGGAGCTGAAATAGCTAAGTATAAGTTTGGGCGATGGTTTTCCTAATGAGCTGTATACATAAAGTTCTACTTTACTACCTAAGGCCTGCTTATTTGTACTCAGAAAAGAGACAGTGGCATTAATAACAACTTATTTTGTGGAAGGCACAAAGAGCTGGCCTTATTGATTGGAGTTCACATTGGCTTTTGACTTTTGAGGTTGAGTTATCTCTTAGGATAAAACCAAACTTTGTTGTCCCAAGCTATAGAACATTCAGCATATAAGAGTAGTTGTTTTTGCCTTCACAACTACTTTCTTTCTCTTATTCATTCATTTTTTTTCATTCATTTAATAAATACTATGTGTCCACCTAGGCATTGTGCTATGAAGGGTACTAGCTTATGTGATAGTTAGAGGGGCCTAATACAGTTGGAGGTGTATAAAGGCCTGTAAATGCTTAGAAGACCACTGAAGTTTAAAGTGAGTTCTGAGGTGTGCCTGAGTGGCTCAGTCGTAAAGCGTCTGCCTTTGGCTCAGGTCATGATCCCAGGGTCCTGGGATCGAGCACTGCATCGGGCTCCCTGTTCCACGGGAAGCCTGCTTCTCCCTCTCCCACTCCCCCTGCTTGTGTTCCCTCTCTCTCTGTCAAATAAATAAAATCTTAAAAAAAAAAGTGAGTTCTGAAGAATGAGTAGGATTCAATGAAGGGCATGGGGATTGGTGAAGAGTTAGTTTTCAGGATGTGATGTTCTCTGAGGCTGCTTATTGAGCTGAAAGAAGACTGGTGTAGTGGAAAATAGAAAATGATGAGGTTGGAAAGGCTTTGGGGGCCATGTGAATAATTTTGCATTTTATTTTAAGAACCCTGGAAGTGATATTAGACTTGATAATTATCATTTAGGGTGCATAGCTAAAGCATAATTTGAGATAGGAGACTAAGGTGTAGTAGTCAGGCTAATGAGTAACTCTATGAAAATAAATTTTATTACACAACATTTATTAGGACTGTATTTGGTTTTGCTAGAATTCAGAAATATAAAGATAAATAATACACCATTAATTTGTAGCACAGGTAAGGAGTTGTATTGTAAAGAAATTAGAGCCAAATATGAAGTAAAAATATAATAAATATGTTAATAAAGTGTTTTGGGAACCCTTTCTGTCAGCTGGGAAACTCTAGAAGCAATCATGACTGATAGCCAGAGGGAGGCTTGGGCTAAGAATAGCTTTAGAGTATTTATTTATTTATTTATTTGTTTTAAAGATTTTATTTATTTATTTGACAGAGAAGCGAGAGAGGGAACACAAACAGGGGGAGTGGGAGAGGGAGAAGCAGGCTTCCTGCTGAGCAGGGAGCCCAATGCGGAACTTGATTCCAGGACCCTGGCATCATGACCTGAGCTGAAGGCAGATGCTTAACGACTGAGTCACCCAGGTGGCCTAGAGTGTTTATTTTTATTTTTTAAAAGATTTTATTTATTTGAGAGAGAGAGAGAGAGAGTGCACAAGTAGGGGGAGGGGCAGAGGCAGAAGGAGAGGGAGAAGCCGACTGCCTGCTGAGCAGGGAGCCCAACGTGGGGTTGGGCCCAGGACCTGAGATCATGACCTGAGCTGAAGGCAGACACTTAACCAACTGAGCCACCCAGGCGCCCCTAGAGCATTTTTTTAAAAAGTAGGCTCCACACCCAGCATGGAGCCCAACACAAGGCTTGAACTCATGACCCTGAGATCAAGACCTGAGCTGAGATTTAACCAAATGAGCCACCCAGGTGCCCATAGAGAATTTTTTTTTTTTTTGGCCAACTCTTAGCTACTCAGGTCTTTTTGGCTTCTGTGTACTTTTCAGTCATATAGTAAATACTATTTTTTTTCCTTAAAATATACTCAAAGGGTGGAGAACTGTGAGGGTTTCCTCATAGAAAAGGACAAAATGCAAAGAAAGGGGGTTTGTTGGCTTTTCTTTATTTTTTTATTTTATTTTTTAAAATATTTTATTTATTTATTTGAGAGAGAGAATGAGATAGAGAGAGCATGAGACGGGGGAGGGTCAGAGGGAGAAGCAGACTCCCTGCTGAGCAGGGAGCGGGATGTGGGACTCGATCCCAGGACCCTGGGATCATGACCTGAGCCAAAGGCAGACGCTTAACCAACTGAGCCGCCCAGGCATCCCTGTTGGCTTTTCTTTAGAATTCTGTGAGGATCGTGTCACCTTGGCAGTAAATGCGCCTTAAAGATAAAGGGTGTTAAAAAAAGTATGAGATCTTGACATTTATGACAACATGGATGGACCTAGAGAGCCTTATGCTAAGTGAAATAAGTCAGACAAGGAAAGACAAACATCATATGATTTTACTGCTGTGTAGAATCTAAGAAACACGCACACACAATCAAAAGGAAGAAACAGACCCATAAATACAGAGAACAAACTGACGATTGCCAGAGGGAGGAGGATGGGCAAAATGGGGGAAAGGGAGATGGAGACACAGGCTTCCAGTTATGGAATGAATAGGTCATGTAGATAAAAGGTACAGGACAGGGAATCCAGTCAAGGATATCATAATAGTGTTGTATGGTGACAGTAGCTACACTTGTGGGCAAAATATAAAGACTTGTTGAATCACTATGTTGAATGTCTGAAACTAATGTAGCATTGTGTTAACTATACTTCAAAACAAAACAAAACACCTCTCCAGGTGATAACTAATGTGCAACCGAGATTGAGAAATATCGCCTGAGGGCTTCCACGGGTTTACTTGTTCCTTGTAGAACCTGTGTACTTATTCTTTCTTTTTTTTTCTAAATGCTTATTATACCAATCATACATAGTCATTGAACAAAATCTAGAAAAGAAAGAAGGAAGGAAGGGAAGGAAGGGAAAGGAAGAGAAGGGAAGGAGGGATGCCTGGGTGGCTCCTTGGTTAAGCTTCTGCCTTCAGCTCAGGTCGTGATCCCAGGGTCCTGGGATCCAGCCCGTCATAGGGCTCCCTGCTCCGCAGGAAGCCTGCTTCTCCCTTTCCCACTCCCCCTGCTTGTGTTCCCTCTCTCGCTCTCTCTGTCAAATAAATAAATAAAATCTTAAAAAAAAAGAAGGAAGGAAAGGAAAGAAAGAAAAAAAGGAAGCAAGGACGGAAGGAAGAAAGAAAGAAGAGAAAAAAAGAAAGAAAGGGTGTTGATACAAACTATATAATGTTCCCAGCCGGTGGGTTGAGTTAGCAGGTGATCTCTGCGGCGCTCATACCCCGCCAGCCCGCTAGGGCGGCGCAGCTCGGCGGACCGCCATCCCCTCGCGGAAGGCGACGCTCTTGGCCTTGGCGGCGGCGCAGTCTCTCCAAGGTGATACTTCCTGCTGGTTTTGCCGCGAGTCCTTGGCCGCTGTTTGTTCTCTGGCTGTAGCTAGTTTTGCGGCGGGCGGCTGGCCATGGAGCGCCCGGGGCCCAGTGAAGGTGGGTTCCGTGGGGCGATGCCAGGAAGGGCGGGAAGGGCCAGGGGACGTCGAGGTCGCCGCACTAACGAGCCCTTCTCCTCCTCCTCTTGCCCCAGTGACAGGTTCAGACGCGGCGGGACCGGATCCGCAGCTGGCGGCAACCATGGGCTTCACGGGGTTCGGTGAGTGACTGTCTTAACGCCTAGCCCCGTCTCCTTTTGCAGAGGTTTTAAGAACCGCAGGTTGAGAGAGGAGGCCCAGCTGTCACCTCTGTTCCGCACCCTCCACTGTGCCAAGCCCTAGTTACTTTGGCTCTAGTGTATGCCTTGCAACCTTCTCGGTAGCCTCTTTCCCATCCGTTTTCGAATTCTTGCTTGTCTGTTGGGACCAGTTCAGGTGACACGTATGGGAAGCCTTGTGGGAAAGATAGCTTTGTGACCTATGCTGTGGACGGTGTTGGTTAGTGGAGGGAGTTGTCTTTTTGTGTCCTGAGACGGAGAGCTAGCCACTGACTGTGGTCTGTAATGAGATGGCCTTTCTGGCATCAAGTGGGCCATTAAGTGATATTATAACGGTTATTAAATCCTTTTTGATTCAGGCCTTTCTTCCCCGGAATTGTCCCTTCAGTCTCTCTGTAGAGTCTTGTTATGAGATAAAGAAGGACATTTCAAACAGAGATGTAGTCATCTGTTGAAAACATTACTGCTTGTAAGAAACAAATGTAAATTGTCTTCCCATTTCTCTGGTCTTGGATAGGACAAATATCAGGCTAATGTGTCCAGGTCTCTTGTTGGTATTCATAGATCCATTTATTATGGTAATGTCTTCTGCCACATTTTTACTCCTAGGTGGTCATGTTTACAAAAATACTATAGAGTTATGTATTAGTATTGTATTTACTTTTGTGGGTTTTTTTTTAAGATTTTATTTATTTATTTGTCAGAGAGAGAGAGCGCACAAGTGGGCGGAGCGGCAGGCAGAGGAAGAAGCAGCTCCCTGCGAGCAAGGAGCCCAATGCGGGGCTCCATTCCAGGACCGTGGGATTATGACCTGAGGTGAAGGCAGACGCTTAACCGGCTGAGCTACCCAGGCGTCCCTGTTGTATTTACTTTTGTTTCAGTTCTTTAAAATAGTTTCCTCCCTAATTTCAAAAGTAACACATATTAATAGCAGATCTGAAGAACACAAAAAATGAGAAGAAAGTAAAATCCTTAATAACTGCATGACCTAGAAATCAAGACTTAGAAGTTTGTTTTCTATTCTTTTCTGTTGTATATTTATCAAGAAAGTTAACATCATATGTACGTACAATTTTAAATTATTCTTAATTATATACTTTAATTCCTAATACTTTGAGGATTTTTCCTGTTACAACGTGCTCTTCCAAAACATTTTTAATGGCTGAATAGTACATTTAATAGAAGTACCATAATTTTGGCCTACATAGTTTCTAATTCTAACTTTTATTAGTAATAAAAAGAATATAAATAACTTATTTTTTTTTGTAAAAGGAATTTTATGTGTATTTCCATAGGGGAAATTTCTAAAGAAGGGACTATAATAAAAATATAAATATTAAAAAGTAACCAAAACATTGGGTATATATCTTTTTTTATTTTTTAATTTTTTTAGATTTATTTTTTAAGTAGGCGCCACAACCAGCGTGGAGCCCAGCCGGGGGCTTGAACTCATGACGCTGAGGTCAAGAGTCTTACGCTTAGGGGCGCCTGAGTGGCTCAGTTGTTGGGTGACTGCCTTCGGTTCAGGTCATGATCCTGGAGTCCCAGGATCGAGTCCTGCATCGGGCTCCCTGCTCAGCAGGGAGTCTGTTTCTCCCTCTGACCCTCCCCCCTCTCATGTGCTCTCTATCTCTCAAATAAAATCTTTACCAAAAAAAAAAAAAAAGTCTTACGCTTAACGGACTGAGCCACCCAGGTGCTCCTGGGTATATAGTTTTGAAAACTGATTGATACATTTTGTCATAATGCCCTTCAGAAAGGTTGTTTCATTTTATAGCAAAGTCAGTATTATGTAAGAATGACATTTTTATCATATTCTTACTAACACGGGGTAGACATTATTTAAAAAAAAAGCAATGAAAACAAATATAATATTGCTTCCAAGCTCATTCACGTTGCCAGAATTCGGTTTCTTGTAGTTTTAGGGCTGAGGCCTCTGTTTCCTTATTTGCTGTCAGGTGGGAGTCTCTTAGTTTCTTTTTTTTTTTTTTTTAAAGATTTTATTATTTGTTTGACAGAGACACAGTTAGAGAGGGAACACCAACAGGGGGAGTGGGAGAGGGAGAAGCAGGCTTCCCGCCGAGCAGGGAGCCCGATGCGGGGCTCAATCCCAGGACTCGGGGATCATGACCTGAGCCGAAGGCAGACGCTTAACGACTGAGCCAATTAGGCGCCTGAGTCTCTTAGCTTCTTAAGGTCCTCGCGTTCTTGTCATCTTACTGTCGTCATCTGAAAATGAGCTAGCGTTTCCAGTCCTTCTCACACTTCACACCTCTCCGACTTCAGCTGTTTCTGTTCTCCATCTTTGCTCGTAAGGGCTTCTGTGATTAGACTGGGCCAACCAGGATAATCTGTTTTAAAGTCCATAACCTTAATTAGATCTACAAAGTCCCTTTTGCCCTATAATTTAACATATTCCTGGGTTCCAGAGGTTAGGGTATGAACATTCTCCATTCTGTCTATGACCAGTGTTGTAGATTTAAGGGGTAAAGTCCAGGTGAATTAGAGGAGGATGGGAAAGTTGGCTGTTTAATGATGAGCCTGTTGTTAAAAATTCCCTGGGAAGTAAACTCTTTCTTCCTAGGTATTTTTCTTGTAGTCAGGCTACAAATTAAACAGACTAAATGGTTATCAAGCATTTAATAAGCGTTTATTGAGTACCTAAAGTTTGGCCAGCTTAGTGCAAGAAGATCACAGTTTGCTACTTATTTCTGTTTAGGAAAAAAAGCTCGCACTTTTGATTTGGAAGCAATGTTTGAACAAACACGAAGAACAGCTGTGGAAAGAAGTCGGAAAACACTGGGTAAGCAGTTTTGGCTCTTTTATTGGTTTAAATACTATATACAACTTACACAAGTACATTGACAGTTATAAGACTGAAAAAAAATGCAAAGTTGTTTTTTTTTAAGATTTTATTTTTTGACAGAGAGAGAGAGAGAGAGAGACAGTGAGAGAGGAAACACAAGCAGGGGGAGTGGGAGAGGGAGAAGCAGGCTTCCCGCAGAGCAGGGAGCCCGATGTGGGGCTCGATCCCAGGACCCTGGGATCATGACCCGAGTTGAAGGCAGACACTTAGTGACTGAGCCACCCGGGCGCCCCTCAAGGTTGTTAAAAGACCAAATGTGCTGGTTCCTTTGGAAGCAGAGGTTATTTTTTTTTTAGCATGGTAAAAGTTGCATCTAAGTAGGATAAGAAAGTCTGAATGCTAAAATCTTTTTGAAGTGTGTGCTATGAACAAACAGGGATTCTAAATTAATTTATAAGAATCAGAATAGAAGTTTCTTTGTTACCTCTCCTTCCACCTTTATGTGATTTTCATTTCATTTTTTTCTTTTCCTGCTTACAGCGGAACCAGTATTTGGAAGGCTGGGCGAGAGGTGGCTCTCAGAGCTGTGTGCACCGCTGACTGTTGACTCAGACAGTATAGACAGTTGAGACAGACAGTGAATGTGGCTGCTCGTGAGCCCCTGCATTCATGAGTTGTATCACACATTTAATGAAGGCCTTAGTTTCCAGACTGTCTGGTGTGATACCAGGTGGTTGGCAATTCTGAGTACCACCTTAGGGTCTTCCAAGTAGACGGACTCCTCTACTGCTTTGTTTCTTGTTTTTTTTAAAGATTTTATTTAATCATTTGACAGAGAGCGCACAAGCAGGGGGAGTGGCAGGCAGAGGGAGAGGGAGAAGCAGTCTCCCTGCTGAGCAAGGAGCCTGATGCGGGGCTCGATCCCAGGACCCCGGGATTATGACCTGAGCCGAAGGCAGACCCTTAACCGACTGAGCCACCCAGGCGCCTCTCTGCTGCTGTCTTCGGATGTGACTCAGATCATTCTTAACAGCAAAAGGATAGATGTATCTTGATAGCGCAAAAGGGGCTAGAAATCAGACCGGACTTCTGGAAAAATTTAAGTGAATGTTGTTCTGGTGATTGTCCTTTTTGGGTTTTATTTATTTTTTTTTATTTTTTATTTTTTTTAAGATTTTATTTATTTATTTGACAGAGAGAGAGAGATAGAGCAGGAACACAAGCAGGGGGAGTGGGAGAGGGAGAAGCAGGCTTTCCGCAGAGCAGGGAGCTCGATGCGGGGCTCAATCCCAGGACCCTGGGATCATGATCTGAACCGAAGGCAGACGCTTAACGACTGAGCCACTCAGGCTCCCCTAACCACTTAATTTTTAAATTAAGCATTTTAGTGAATGCTTATGCTATTAGAGTATAGCTCTCTTGTATTTACGTCTTCCAGCTTGTGATAACAAAACACTTGGAACAGAGATTGTCTGTTCACCTAAGTAAGTTTTATAGTTCCCTGTACCATGCCTTGAAAGAGAAGTCCTCGATATATACTTGAGAAGATTGAATTTAGAACTCTAATACTGCCTTTTAAAGAATAAATTCTGCTTCTTTGGAGAATGTTTTAAAATGGCTTCGTCCATTGTATAGAGCTTCGGACTTGGAGTTGGAGGACCTAGGTTTGAGGGTCAGCTGCACATCCTACTAGAGATAACGTGTGGATTTTCAAATATCAGATCCTTAATTTCCTCATCTCTTAGGTGGAAGTGATAGTAAGGAATCCCTTAGAAGGTTCTTAAAGGGATTAAGATGTTGGGCATAGTACCTTTTAAACAGTAAAGTACTTTAAAAATATCACTTTTAACTCTTAAATAGCTTTTCTTAGTAAAGCATGTATGCATTTAGCACCTAAGGGGAATTACAGTGAACAGTTACTAGATTTTTAAAATTTGAAAAATCATCTCAAGACCAAGTTCTCCTGTGATGTTTGTGGCTGAATTAAATGTGTTGAACTTTGTTGATTTAGTATCATATCCTCGGACTTGGACTCCTGTTTTTACCAGTGATCTAAATACATGAATCCAAAGTTTCACTTATTTTTCTTGAAAGTTCAAAAATTGCGATATGGGCATTATTTATGTCGTGATTGGATTAGAGATTGGCATTGACATTAGACTTGAGGAAAATAATTCGTATGGTTCTCCCCCACCCCCCACTGTCCCTTTTAATAGAAAGTTTGTCTGTGTATATGTATATGAACTGTTTTGGTTGGTAAGTGCTCTCGTAGAAAGGATGAATTACTCTAAAACCTCAATAAAGTATGCATTATGTTAAATGTCAAGAAATAATGGTACAATTGGTTTTTTTTTAAAGTGTTTTCTTTAAGATTTTATTTATTTATTTATTTATTTATTTATTTATTTATTAGAGAGAGAGAGAGAGAGCACCAGCGAGCAGGAGGGGTGGGAGGGGCAGAGGGAGACTCATGCTCTCTGCTGAGCAGGGAGCCTGAAACAGGACTCGATTCTGGGACCCCGGGATCATGACCTGAGCTGAAGGCAGACGCTTAACCCACCGAGCCACCCAGGCACCTCTGTATGTTTTATTTTTCTGAAAGGTCTAATAAGTATGTCTAGGACATACGTAAGACATAGGTCCTTTTTTAGAGCTATAATACTATGAGGAGATAAATGGGGAAGAAAAATTTGTTCAAATGCGTATTTTGGGTGTGCATGTGTTTTATTTATTAAAAATTATTAGAGCACCAGCGAGTGTGTGCATGGGGAAGGGGGGAGCAGAGAGAGTGGGAGAAGCAGACTCCTCGCTGAGCAGGGAGCCCGTGGAAGAGGGATGGTGGCACCAGAGGGCTCAGTCCCAGGACCCCGAGATCCTGACCTGAGCCAAAGACAGAGGCTTAACTGACTGAGCACCCAGGTACCCCTGGGTATGCCTGTGCTTTAGATTGATTTATGAACCTTCTCTGGGGTAGGACAGGAAACAATATCTTTGAAAAAACAGTTAAGATAGGATTTGAATATGATTTCAATGGATGATTTAGTGATCCTGAAAAGAAAAACTGTCCTAGAGATTTTAGAAATTAGAAAAGCTTAAAGAATTGTGTGTGTGTGTGTGTGTGTGTGTGTGTGTGTGTGTACGTACGTGTATGTATGTACGTACCTGAAATGGTCTTCCTACCTGGTTAAATCCTATCTCATCCTTTAAGGCCTCACACATATTTTACTTTTTCTAGGAATTTTTTGAAAACCTGTCTGGACATAATAATTGTTTCCTGCCTTTGTTTCCATAACACTTTAAAAAATACTATAAATTTTATCCTAATATTGTTTACGTATTGAGGATAAGAACCTTGTTTTCACTCTTATACTTACAGTGCCTAGTAAAGCTTAGTACATAATAGTTACATCCCTAAATATTTAATGAAGAAATGTAATTAATGTAGTTAAAATGTTCTTATTTTTTAATTTCCTAGTATTTTGGCATTAAATATTTATAATTAAATGTAGATTTACATGAAATTGGTAGGCTAGTGAATTGTTTTAAGTTAGAGTAACAAAATGATTTAGCCAGATTTAAGTCCCACGGGTAAAAAGAATATCATGATTAGAAAACATTTATTCTAGCTTATATTTACAGTAATTTTATTTCCTTTACATTTTATCTTAAGTCTCATTTCTTCCTTTAAGTGATTGCTATAATGATTGGCTCTGAGATTTTCACGTGCCAAATTACATTCCTTTGAGTCTGCAATTTGTGTGAATGAGCCCAGATGGGAGATGATCGTTTTGGATAGTTTGCTGTTCCCTAGACAAAAATTGCATACATATGGAGGAGCTTTTGCAGAAATGGCTATCCAAAAATTGGTTACTGTTTGAAAGTAGAGAAGAATAAAATCAGGTGTTTGGAAGAATAAAATTAGGTGTTGGGTAGTAGATTAATTCACTTTGGTTAAGGGAAGATACAGAGCATTTTTACAGTGCTTACAGTGTGCTTGGTTCCACATTTGATGAAAATGCATGAAATGATACCCTTTGCAGGGAGTTACAGACTACTGAATTCTGTTTGGTTTTGGTTTTTGTCCTCACTTAACAATGAGGAAGAAATTTTTTTTCCCCTCTAAAATGTCTTAAACCCGTTTTTTATCTTTATCCCTTACTTTAATGAAGCAACAGGTGATGGCAGGAAACTCTCTGATTAGAAAATCCTGGCCAGTGTTTAAAAAAATAGTTAAAGTTTTAAATTAAAAAAATTAGATGCTTGGGGATGCCTGGGTGGCTCAGTCTGTTAAGCCTCTGCCTTCCGCTCAGGTCATGATCCCAGGACTCTGGGATCAGAGTCCAGCAGTGGGCTCCTTGCTCCTCAGGGAGCCTGCTTCTCCCTCTGCCTGCCACTCCCCCTGCTTGTGCTCGCATGCTCTCTCTCTCTCTCTCTCTGACAAATAAATAAATAAATAAAATCTTTAAAAAAAATTAGATGCTTTACTAGGTACAAGTAGTTTGGAGTATTTATCCTCTGGTGAGGAACTCTAGTTGGACAGGTAAGCGGCTCAGTTTCCAGATAGTCTGGCTACAAGCATGCAGTAAAGGACTGGGCTTTGGAGAGAAAGGCAGGCAAACTATTATATAAGGTAGGTGGTGCTCACTGGGTAATTTTAGTGTCTAAGAAAGTCTGGTCACATCTTGGAAAGATCAAGTTGTAGAGCCTCAGTTCACTGCTTGGGGACTTCATAGCTTTGTTACTTTTCTGTGGCATAGATTTCTCAAATGTGGAGTGAAAATAATAGTACCTGCATCAACTGTATTGTATAATTGAAATTTGCTAAGACAGTAGAACTTAAATGTTTTCACTTAAAAAAGGGTGAATATGTGGGGTGATAGATCTGCTCGTTGACTCCATGGGGAGAATCTTCTCGTAATGTAGATGTATATTAAATCATCACATTGTGCACTTTAAATATTTTACAATTTTGTCAATTATACCACAAGCTAAAAAAAATAGTACCTACTTCAGAGGTTGTTGTGATGATTAAAGGAGCTGATTTATAGGCAGTGCTTAAAACAGTACCTGATACATAGTAAGCTCCATGTAAGTATTAGCAGCTATTATATTTATTAAATTAAGGTTGTTACAAGGTGGTTACTTGCAAAGAAGTCCTAGAAGATCTGATTAAAAATGGCTCAAATAAGAAAAACTTAGTGTTACACATGAAAACAACTCTGGAATGGGGCTCTTCCATCTTCTGAGTCCTAACATGAAGAATTTTAAGTTTTTTCCCCCCTTTTTCTGCTTTGCCAGTTTCAGGGTATTGGCTTAGTTTAAGCCAACTGCCCTCATGACTGGAAATTGTAGGTGAAATTTTGTTACATGCGGATGACCATATCCACAGGCTGAAAGGATACTGCTTTGTATATATATATATATTTTTAGAAGTAAGAAAACCTTTCTCACATGTTCCTCCACCTGACTTCTCATATCTTATTGGCTGGTATCAGTGTGGAACATTAGTTCCAGAAAACGGCCACTGGCAAGAGCAATATAGTTGATTTGGAATCAAGCTTTACCCCTCTGGGCAGGGAGGGGCCCAGCATCTGCTGAAGCACCTCCTCCCTCTTAACTGGAGAAAATTGTGGGTTTTTTCGGCAAGGGAAAAAGGAAGAAATGGCTAATAATGTACATCTAGGTATTGTTTACTGACTAAGATGAGAAGTGCCCAAGACCAGAGCCTGGGACCGACTGTGCAAGTGTGGTTTCACCCCTAGCCTCGCCCCTCCCACCCTGGAGCGTGTGGAGGGATTGATTGGAGAAGCAGGAGGAGGGTGCGAGCCGTGCAGGCCCACTCTTATATTTAGCATTATCTTCCTTGTTTTTATTTTTTTCAACCTCAGCATCAGAGTGCAGAATTATGTAACCCACCCACCTTAGCCCAGTGGTGAGCACAAAAAATATCAACATGAGCTAGTGCTATAATGTTTGCCTTACCTCTTCCTGTAGAGTTTTATCTTCCCTGTTTGAAATAAAAGGCTGTCTAGTTACAAACATCTGTTTGTTATCTTCTTGTTTCTTATCCTCCATATCCTATCAACAAAAGACCCTAAAGAGTACAACATTCCAATTAATAAGTGCCTTTTGATACTGTTTAACTTTAGGTGTATTATTTTTTCATTATTAAGAAAAAATGTTAAAGATTATCTCAGGTTAGTGAGGGTGGTGGTAGTTGAGAACCAGACTATTCATATAATTCATTTCCTTCCTGTGTGCCCCCCAATTGTAGAGTGACATTATCAGAAGAAAAAGATCAAATTTCTTTGGATAATTTTTTTTTGTGTTTCCAAGGTAAATAACTCTAGAAATCTGAAATTTTCTCATGATTTTTGTGGGAAGTCCCTTACTACAAATCCAGTGGGGGAAATTCAGAAGTGAACAAAATTCTGATTTTATAGTTAAAATATTAAAAATAATAATAGTGAAATTACCTAAACTCTTACCTTTGGATACTTTATTTTTTACTTATCACCTTCCACATCTTTTTATTTTATTTAATTAATTTTTTAAAGATTTTATTTATTTCAGAGAGATAGCAAGAGAGACCACAAGCAGGAGGCAGGGAGAGGGAGAGGGAGAAGCAGACTCCTTGCCAAGCAGGGAGCCCAACTCAGGCTAGATCTCAGGATACCGGGATCATGACCTGAGCCAAAGGCAGAAGCGTAACCGAGCCACCCAGGCGCCCCTCTTTTTATTTTTTTAAATTTTTATTTTTTAAGATTTTATTTTTAACTAATCTCTATACCCAATGCGGGGCTCAAACCCACAACCCTGAGGTCAAGTGTCACATGCTCCAGCGATTGAGCCAGTCAGGTGCCCCTCTTAGTGCAGTGTCATTCATACACTAATCACATGCTAATTTAGCTTAGCGTATCTGTTGTTAATTTCCCAGATTTCTATATTTTCCATCACTATTTTTATTGGCTGTATTTAATTAAATTAATTAATTTTTAAAAGATTTTATTTATTTGTCAGAGAGAGAGATACAGAGCACAAGTAGGGGGAGCGGCAAGAAGAGGGAGAAGCAGGCTCCCTGCTGAGCAGGAACCCGGATGCGGGGCTCGATCCCAGGACTCCGGGAGCATGCCCGAGCTGAAGGTAGACGCTCACTGACTGAGCCACCCATGTGTCCCTATTGGCTGTATTTTATGTTGATATACAGTAGTTCATTTATTTTCCCAATTTGGGTATTTACGTTGGTAAGTTTTTGCTGTTAACTGGTACCACTCAAAATTACATCTCTTTGAGTATATTAATTTTTAGCCTTTATTAATCCTGACAAATTTTGAAGTCTTAACTATTGGAAATTTTTAAAAACCTTTTCAGAAGCAAGAGAAAAAGAGGAAGAAATGAACAGAGAGAAAGAATTAAGAAGGCAAAATGAAGATATTGAACCAACATCATCGGGCTCACATGTAGTCAGAGATTGCTCCAAATCATCTTCCAGGTGCTTGACTTTCTCAAAAAGATTCTATTAAACTATCATTCCCATTTAGGTGTTTAATCTTAGATAATGAAACTGGTAGTTTTGCAAAGAAAAAAAGAGGATAAAGACTGATTTTGTTCTAAGAAACTGATTTCTTTTTCTTTTTTTTTTTTAAGGTTTTTATTTACTGTCAGAGGGAGAGAGAGCACAGAAGCTGGGGGAGTGGCAGAGGGAGAAGCCGGCTTCCTGCTGAGCAGGGAGCCTGATGCGGGGCTCGATTTCAGGACCCTGGGATTATGACCTGAGCTGAAGGCAGACGCTTAACTGACTGAGCCACGCAGGCATCCCTATTTAAGGACTTTTTTTTTTTAAAGATTTTATTTATTTTTTGACAGAGACACAGCAAGAGAGGGAACACAAGCAGGGGGAGTGGGAGAGGGAGAAGCAGGCTTCCTGCAGAGCAGGGAGCCCGATGCAGGGCTCGATGCAGGGCTCGATGCAGGGCTCGATGCAGGGCTCGATCCCAGGACCCTGGCACCATGACCTGAGCTGAAGGCAGACGCTTAACGACTGAGCCACTCAGGCGCCCCTATTTAAGGACTTTTAAAGGCCTTTTTGCCAGTGGCTTTCTTATATTAGGAAGAAAAAAACAGTAAAAAATATAGGCAGGAGAAAACTGTTAAGTAACTTTTTTCTTCATTGAGGCATCTTGAAGTTTTGTAATTTTTGCATAATTTTAATTGCCTTAAGGCTATACATTTTTTCATGTGATTTTGATGTCTTTTAAAAAATAAAATGTGATTATTTCTTTCTCCACTTGAATTTGGACCTCATGCTTTCTATGTATATTGATAAACTTGTTAGATTTGATATATTTTCTTGTTCTCTAGCTTTTTAAAAAACTTTAGTTATATCACATTTCATTGTACAAACATTTTTTCATGTGTTTGATCATATTTTAATGTTTTTGGTATCTATTTCTTAGGCAATTATTTTTCCTCAAATAGATTATTATGCTACTTTCTTTTTTCTAGATTAATCAAAATTACTTAAAAATTTTAAATGAGATTATTATGAAGTATTTAAGACTATCAAAAAGATAATAAAAGACTGTACTCACTAGACAAGAAGTAAACTTTTACAGTGAACACTTCTTAGAACTGCCTTCCATTGCATCTCCCTCCCTTCTTGGCAGAAGTAACCAATTTTCCAAACTTAAAATATTTTTCACATCTCTCTTTATAACATTATAACGTATTTCTATATCCCTAAGGCATATATCATATTGTTTTGCATATTTTAAGATCTTTCCCCTTATATGTCTAGTATAGAACTTAGCATATTATATACTGTCATGTACTGTTTTTGTTATGTGTTCTTATATAAGATTATTGACACTGTAAGGTCAGGGATGTTTTTCCCCTTAATTAAACAAAAAGTTTTGGGCACCTGGGTGACTCAGTTGGTTAAGCAACTGCCTTTGGCTCAGGTCATGATCCTGGAGTCCCAGGATCGAGTCCCACATCGGGCTCCCTGCTCAGCGGGGAGTCTGCTTCTCCCTCTGACCCTCTCCCCTCTCGTGCTCTCTCTCTCTCATTCTCTCTCTCGCAAATAAATAAAATCTTAATAAATAAATAAATTAATTAAATTAAATTAAAAAAAAAACAAAAAGTTTTTGCTATGAAGTATGTCATATATATAAAACTTTAGATATCCTGCACTTAAAGTAAAGAGAACAATGAAGTAAATACCCAGTGTAGAGCTTTACGAGTGTGTTTGAAGTTCTCTCTCTGCTCGTATTTCTCTCTCCTCCACTCTGTTTATCCTTCCTTTCTCTTTTTAATAGTTTTATTAGATATAAGTATTCCTAAACAATATGATGTTTTATATGATTTCTTATTTTATATTGATGCTGTTAATGCTGTCATGAGTGTGTTTTTTCAAAAAAAATTTTTTTTATTCAACAAGATTTTTTTAGGGGGGTGGAGAGGAGAGGCAGAGGAAGAGGGGGAAGAGAGAGGACCCTAAGCAGGCTCCATGCCTGGAGCCCGATACGGGGCTTGATCTCACAACCCTGAGATCATGACCTCAGCTGAAATCAAGAGTTGGACACTTAACCAGCTGAACCACCCAGACACCCCACAACAAGATATTTTTGAGATAGTCATGTTGACAGATGAGGCTATAGTTCATTCATATTCGATGCCGTTTGGTTTTCCTTTTAGAAATATACTGCAATTTTTCCAATTTCTAGTCAATTTAGGTTGCTGTTTTTCTATATTATCATAAAATATGTTTTTAGTGACTGCCTTGTAGCTATCCTCTGTTGTTTTTTTTAAAGGCCTTATTTATTTAATTAAAAAGAGAGAGTGTGTGTGTGTATTTGTGTGTGTGTGTGTGTGTGTGTGTGTGTGTGTGTGAGCCGGTGGGGGGGTGCAAGGGGAGTGGTGAGGAGCAGAGGCAGAGACGGAATCTCAAGCAGAGTCTGCGCTGAGCATGGAGCCCATTGTGGGTCTCTATCTCACGACCCCAAGATCATGACCTGAGCCGAAATCAAGAGTCAGATGCTTAACGGACTGAGCCACCCAGGCGCCCCATCGTCCTCTGTTTTATATGTACAAAAGTTCCTCTTTCTTCCTCCCTCCTTTCCTTTCATAGAAGCTTACTGAATACATCACAAGGGAGTGGTCAGGGCAGTGACGGAGAGACTGTCTGCTGTACAAAAGTTTCTTTAGAGCATATATCTAGTCGTAGACTTGGTAGGTCTTTGACTTAAATACATATTTATCTTTACCAGATTTGGCTCAGTTATCTTCTAAAGCGTTTATATCCATTTACATTACCACCAGCAGAGTGCAACAGTTTCTGTTGCTCCACATCCTTGCCCACACCCATTATTGTTACACATTTGTATTTTTGCCAGTCTAATTGTTGTGAAGTGATACCTTTATGGTGTTGATTTGCATTTTGCTGGTTACTAGTGTAGTTGTGCATCATTTTAAAAGTTTTTTTTTAAATATATTTTTTCTTCTGAAGATACAGTAAGAACTGTATGGTCTGCAAGATTTTCTACTGAGGTGCTTGATGTTTATTATTATTAGTTTTTATTTTTCAATGGTGTTTTTTAAATAGAAGTTTCAAATTTTAATGTGTTATTGTTTACTAATCTTCTTTTGTGGTGTTTCTGTGTTTCTTTTTTTTTAAAGATTTATTTATTTGAGAAAGAGAGCGCGTGCACTGGGGGAGGAGCAGAGGGGAAGGGAGAGAAGCAGGCTCCTTGCTGAACTTGGAGCTTGGTGCAGGGCTGATTCCACGACCCTGAGATCACCACCTGAGTGGAAACCAAGAGTCCAGTGCCCAATGGAATGAGCCACCCAGGCATCCCTTTGGTGTTTTTGTGTTTTAAGGAATGAGTCCTTACACTGAAATCATAAAATAATTTCCTGTTTTTTTTTTAAGATTTTATTTATTGGGGCACCTGGGTGGTTCAGTTGGGTAAGCATCTGCCTTTGGTTTAGGTCAAGATCTTGGGGTCCTGGGATCGAACCCCGCATCAGGCACCCTGATCAGCAGGGAGTCTGCTTCTCCCTCTCCCTCTGCCTTTCCCCCACCCAATCGTGCTCTCGCTTGTGGGTGCTCTCTCTCTCTCTCTCTCTCTCAAATGAATAAATACAAAATCTTTAAAAAATGATTTTATTTATTTGAGAGAGTGTGTGCCTGCATGAGCAGGGGGGAGGGGCAGAGGGAGAAGCAGACACCCTGCTGAGCAGGGAGCCCAACCTAGGGCTCAATACCAGATCTTGACCCGAGCCCATGGCAGAAGCTTAACCAACTGAGTCACCCAGGCGCCCCAGCTTCCTATGTTTTTTTCGTTTCGTGTTTCATATTTAGGTCTTTAATCAATGTTGAATTGCTTTTTATAGGTAATGATGAAGTTGTCATCCAGTTCTATTTTTCCTTCATGTGGATAATCAGTTTTCCCAGCCCCTTTATTTTTGTTTTTTGAAAAATTTTACTTAATAGACTTTATTTTTTAGATCAGTTTTAGGCTCATAGCAAAATTGAGCAGAAGGTACAGAGGTTTTTTTCCATATACCCCCTGTCCTCCTACATTCATAGCCTCCCTTATCATCATCAACATCCTCCACTAGAGTGGTACATTTGTTAGAATTGATGAACCTATGCCGACATGTGATCATCACTTAGAATCCGTAGTTTACATGACGGTTCACTCTTTGATGTTGTACGTTCTATGGGTTTGGACAGTTATGTAATGACATGTAGCCATAGTATCAGTCAGAGTAGTTTCAGTGCCCTTAACATCCTCTGTGCTCTACCTATTCATTTTTGCCTCCTCCTAACTCCTAGCAACCACTGATATTTTAAATTTTTATTGAAGTAATTTATACACATTACAGAATCAAACATTATAAAGCTTCATTTTTCCCTGTTAATTCTTGCTTCCCAGAGAAAATTATTTAAGTTTTTTTTTCATCTTTTATTTACCTCCATATTTCTAAATCGTAACTTTTGTGTCTGGCTTCTTTCACTTTGTAAGATATTTTCAAGGTTCATGTTTTATCAGAACTTCATTCCTTTAAATGGCTGAATAGGATTCCAGTGTATGTGTATACCACACTTTGTTTATCCATTTGTTGATGAACATTTGGATTGTTTTCATTTTTTTTTTTTTAAAGATTTTATTTGGCAGAGAGAGAGAGACACAGTGAGAGAGGGAACACAAGCAGGGGAGTGGGAGAGAGAGAGAAGCAGGCTTCCCGCTGAGCAGGGAGCCCGATGCGGGGCTCGATCCCAGGACCCCAAGATCATGACCTGAGCCGAAGGCAGACGCTTAACGACTAAGCCACTCAGGCGCCCCTAGATTGTTTTCACCTTTTGAATACTGTGAATGCAATGAACATTAGTGTACAAGTATATGTTTTTGAGTCTTTGTTTTTAATTCTTTTGAATATGTACCTAGGAGTGGAATTTATGGGTCATATGGTAATTTTATGTTTAACTTTCTTTTTTGAGGAATTGCCAAACTGTTACACAGTGTTTACACCATTTTACATTCTTATCAGCAAGGTATGAGGATTCCAGTTTTTTTACATTCTTCCCATTATTTTCCATTTTCTTATGTTTTTATTGTAGTCATCCTAGTAAGTATGAAGTGGTATCTCATTGTTTTTTATTTTCATTTCCCTAATATCTAATGATGTTGAGCATCTTTTGATGTGTTTATTGGCCATTTGCATATATTCTTTGGAGAAATAATGAAGTCCTGTAACCATTTTTAAATTGGATTGTTTGTCTTTCTGTTGTTGAATTATAGGAGTTCTTTATATATTCTGTTTATTAAACTATTATTCTGTATATGATTTGCAGATATTTTCTCCCCTTCTGTAGATTGTCTTTTCACTTTTTTTTTTTTAAGATTTTTTTATTTGTCAAAGAGCAAGCACACAAGCTGTGGGAGTGGCAGGCAGAGGGAGAAGCAGGCTCCCCCTTGAGCCAGGAGCCTGATGCGGGACTTGATCCCAGGACCCTGGGATCATGACCTGAGCTGAAGGCAGAGGCTTAACCGACTGAGCCACTCAGGCGTCCTGTCTTTTCACTTTCTTAAATATTTTGTTTTTTAAGTAAACTCTCTGCCACATGTGGGGCTTGAACTCACAATTCCCAAGATAAAGAGTCACATTCTCTACCAACAGAGCCAGACAGAACCCCTGTCTTTTCACTTTCTCAATAATGTACTTTGATGCATTAAAGTTTTTAGTTTTGATGAAGTCCAACTTACATATTTTTTCTCCTTGTTTTAAGAGTTTTATGGTTTTATTTATTTTTATTTTTTTATTTTTTAAAGATTTTATTTATTTGACAGAGAGAGAGGGAGCACAAGCAGGCAAAGCGGTAGGGAGAGGGAGAAAGAGTCTGCTGAGCAGGGAGCCCGATGTGGGGCTTGATCCCGGCACCCCGGGGTCATGACCTGAGCTGAAGGTAGATACTTAACCAGCTGAGTCACCCAGGTGCCCCAACAACAGAATTATTCTGACACTGAAAAAAGGATAGTGGTATAGGGAATTTTAGGGAAATTGAGCATGTCAGGATTTTTTTAAATCACATTAGCCTTCTTATGTAGCAGTGTGTTTTCTGTTTTATTTTATTCAGCACTCATTGCATGGTGATCATCACTATCTTTAAATGCATACTTGTTATATATAAATTATTTCTTATGATAATTTGAATTTGGTTCTGGAATTCCTCTTCTCTCTTTTTTTAAAATTTTATTTATTTATTTGAGAGAGAGAGGGAGAGAGCATAAGCAGGGGGTTGGGGAGAGGGAGAAGCAGGCTCCCCACTGAGCAGCGAGCTGGATGTGGGGCTCAATCCCAGGCCCCTGGGATCATGACTTAAGCCGAAGGCAGGTGCTTACTGACTGAGCCACCCAGGTGGTGCTCCTCCTCT
This sequence comes from Callorhinus ursinus, assembly GCF_003265705.2. NCBI lineage: Eukaryota > Metazoa > Chordata > Mammalia > Carnivora > Otariidae > Callorhinus > Callorhinus ursinus. Next base: position 63,938,680 of record NW_027397065.1, on the reverse strand, counting down.
TCTGCTCTCTTGGCTGTATTTCATTCAGTCCTATCTATTTTAAACACGTTTCAGGCTAGTTTTTTACCTTGTATATTAAGAGTCTTTGTCACAAAACATACAAATAATTTTTTTGAGATCTTATTTTCTTAAGTAATCTCTACACCCAGTGTGGAGCTTGAACCCATAACCCTGAAATTGAGAGTTGCATGTTCCACCAACTGAGGCAGCCAGACACCCCCACAAAACATACAAATAATTAAAAAAAAAACCTAGTGTTGTTAAAATTTGGTTTAGAGGAAGTCATCTAAGACTACCACTTTTATTGGCTTTAAAGAAATAGTATATGGATGGAAGTTACCATTTAAATATCAAATGCTGGAAATAAATATTCTATGAAATATAGCTGTCGGATAGGAAAGAAATAATTGATATATTCCAAATCTGTAAGGTAGGAATTGTTTAGACATTTGCATTTCCTCTAAAGAAATTAGTACCAGGGGCGCCTGGGTGGCTCAATTGGTTGGGTGTCTGTCTTTGGCTCAGGTCATGATCCCAGGGTCCTGGGATTGAGCCCTGAGTTGGGCTGCCTGCTCAGTGGGGAGCCTGCTTGTCCCTCTCCCTCTGTCTGCTGCTCCCCCTGCTTGTGCTCTCTCTCTGTGTCAAATAAATAAAATAAAAAAAAGAAATTGGGGCGCCTGGGTGGCTCAGTCGTTAAGCATCTGCCTTTGGCTCAGATCATGATCCCAGGGTCCTGGATCGAGCCCCGCATCGGGCTCCCTGCTCCGCGGGAAGCCTGCTTCTCCCTCTCCCACTTCCCCTGCTTGTGTTCCCTCTCTCTCTGTCTCTCTCTGTCAAATAAATAAATAAAATCTTTAAAAAAAGAAAAAGAAATTAGTTACCAGAAACAATGAATTTTTGTTACGAATTTAGTTCCTATATTGAAATTGTATAATTACATATTTAATGCTTAGCTAAACTCTCTTTTAAAAAGTCAGCTGAGGGGCACCTGGGCAGCTCAGTCAGTTCAGCATCGCCTTTGGCTCAGTTTTTGATCCTGGGGTCCTGGGATTGGGCCCCATGTCAGGCTCCCTGCTCAGCGGGGAGTCTGCTTGTCCTTCTCCTGCTGCCACTCCCCCTGCTTGTGCTTTCTCTCTCTCTCTCAAATAAATAAAACCTTAAAAAAATTAAAAGTCAGCTGAGAAAAATATTAGGTTTTGACTCCTCTGTTTTCTTATCAGATACATATTGTTTCTCAGGCTCTGGTTCATATTTTGGTACCACATTGAATTTAGGAGTATTTTAAACATGGAATGTGTTCTGTTTTCTGTCACGGACATTTTTGGACATAATTTCATGGACTTTGTTTTTTGGAAATTGAAAATATGTTAAAAATTGTTTATTTTTTTGGCTTGTATACATTAGAAGCAAAAAGACAGAAATGGAACTAGAAGCTGCATAGAAGCTGATACATTCCATCCAGTTTCGTGTCAGTATTAGGACTGTGTAATCAGCCGTGAAATCAACTTGGATTCATTTAGTTCTTAGTTCAGTGATAGTTAAACTCAGTTAAAGCATAGGTGCTAAAGATTAATGATTTAGAGCTCTCTATGCTCTGAATAATTTTGCATTAAGAAAGTCTGTGATTTCTAAATTAGTATAGCTGGGAGTTTGTGACTTAATGACAAGGGAGAAAATTTTGGAGTGTGACTAATAAAAATCTCTTCAGTCAGTCATTCACCTGTTACTTATTGAGCATCTGTTGTGGGGTAGGCACTACTTTAGGCATTGGGGCTACAGAAATTAGCAAGTCAGATGAGATCTCTGAGCTCATATTGTTGTGGGGTATCTGAGGAGACTGGATAACAGATTATAAACAACGAAGTAACCAGTTAAGTAAGATAATTTAGTGAGGTATATGACAAAGATAAAGTAAGATAATGAAGATAATGGTGACTGATAGGGCTGTGTTTGATAAAGTTTAGAAAGGGGGCATGTAAAGCCTCTTTGAGGAGGTGATACTTGAGGAGACCTGAATGAAGAGAAAGAGGCCCATTTAACAGTCACTGCTCCAGAGGGGACTGCAAGTGCAAAGACCCTCATACTGGACCAAGCTTATCCTATTCAATTTGAAAGAAGGCCTGTGGGGATGTAGCACAGTGAGCTAAACCATGGCAAAAACAAAGAGAAATTCTCTTTGTGGAGGTTTGCTTTCTCCAAGCAAAGATAGGACCCTTTGTATACGGATAACATGTATATAAGTATGTACTCCCTTCAGTATTCAACTTAGATGAAAATCAAAATAAAAATCCCATTTTTTTCTTCAGTGGATATTGAGTGCCTGTTATATGTCAGGCATTGTTTAGGTGCTAGAGACAGCAATGAATGCAACAGAGAGAAATTTCTGCTTTCATGGAGCCTGTATACTAGAAATATTTTAGTAGAAGGTAATAATACTTTGAGTTTTATAAAATATTTGATATATTAATTGATGTAATTAGGAATGCAATTCTCAATCCTTTGGGATGGGGTAGGAGGGAGGGTGGATGGTGGACTTTCAGAATGCCTAGAGGTGTGTGATAAAGACCTTAATGAAAGTGTGTAACAGTTCAGAAGTGTGCTGGGTAGAAAAATAGTTGAGAATCAGTATAATACTCTCTAGTGTAAGATAGTTTTAGAATCCAAGGATGCTACAAAGAACATTTTAGCAACTCAGTAAACTTGAATTAAAACAGAAAACGTTTGTATTTCAGAAAATATATTGAAACGTTTTAGGAGTAATATTAACTTTCTTACATGGCTGGCTTTATTTCCTCCTATGGTAAACAGTGATTGGACTCAGATATAGTGAACAGAAGCATTGCTTATCTTGGGGGTTTTCTTTCTTATGGATGTCGTATTTTGTAGTTGTTCTTCCACATTCCAGTTGTTCTTCTGGCTCTTTATGAGTGAGGATGCCCTAGTGGGCCTCTAACATATAATTACTGTGACTTTAATTTATGTTTAGGTTAAGATAAGTAGATAAAAGAAACTTCTACTTTCTTAAGATAAAATAACATCTGAGTTACACATTTAATGCTTGAATTACAAATTTAACAAATTACACATTAATTAATAAAAATTAAAACTCAGTTGTTAAAAGAGAGGCAGGGTTTCCTGGGAAATCAGTACTATCTCTAGAGTGTGTTCTTTGTTGCAGCAGAGGCAAAGAGTTTCTGTTTCTGTATTTTCAGGGATACAAGCAGCAGTGAGAGTGAGGAGAGTTCTGGTTCTTCTGATGATGAATTAATTGGCCCTCCTTTACCCCTTAAAATGATGAAAGAACCAAGTAATCGTATCGAGGAAGATATCCTTGGTCCTTTACCTCCACCTCTTTATGAAGAAGTAGAAGAAGATGATGATGATGACGGTGATTCAGAGGAGGAGGAAGTAAGTATTTCAGTAGTAATTTAACAATTCACTGGAGTAGTGTAGGGATCAGTTCCCTGCTGTTATTCATGAGTGAGAGCAAATAAAGAACAGTTTTGAGTTTACTACTGATAGCCCTTGTTGAAAGAACTCTAAAGGATGTACTTCAGGAACAAAGAAATATAACTCAAATAATGGGCAGCAGGAAGCAATGTCTTAAAAAAAGGAGTTAATTAATAGACATTTTGTTAAATCTCCATAAGCATTGAGTATAAATAATAGTAATGAATACATTTAGGGTTTTTTTTTTAAGATTTTATTTATTCATTTGAGAGGGAGAGACAGAGCATCAGCAGGGGGAGCAGCAGAGGCAGAGGGAGAAGCAGACTCCCCGCTGAGCAGGGAGCCCAGTGTGGGGCTTGATCCCAGGCAACCCGAGCTGAAGGCAGTTGCTTTACCATCTGAGCCCCCCAGGCACCTCAGGGGGATTTTTTTTTTTTTAAGATTTTTTATTTATTTATTTGACAGAGAGAGAGAGACAGCGAGAGAGGGAACACAAGCAGGGGGAGTGGGAGAGGGAGAAGCAGGCTTCCCGCGGAGCAGAGAGCCCGATGTGGGGCTCGATCCCACGACCCTGGGATCATGACCTGAGCCAAAGACAGATACCTAACAACTGAGCCACCCAGGCGCCCTGTTTTTTGTTTTTTGTTTTTTAAAGATTTTATCTATTTGAGAGAGAGCGCACGTGAGCTCACTCACTCACTTGCATGAGTTGGGGGGAGGGACAGAGGGAGAAGTAGACTTCCCGCTGAGCAGGGAGCCCCACGCAGGGCTCCATCCCAGGACCCATGAAATCAAGATTTGAGCTGAAGGCAGCTGTTTAACCAACTGAGCCACCCAGGTGCCCCGATTTAGGGGGATTTAAAAACAAAGTGGATCTAAAATTATTGTGAGCAATAACATGGAAGATAGGAGAGTGGAATCAGTTCATTCAGTTTGAAGGCCTTGTATTATTTGGGAGGAGGCTAGAGCTATTAATTAACTTCACATTAGTTTAAGGATGCAAGTCGTAATTTTAAGAGTAATTGCCAAAGAATAGAAATAAATTGTATAATCTCAAAATAGTAAAAGAATACATGAAGAAAACCATCAGTATACTTTGTGTATTTGACACCCGGAGTGGATCATTTTTTAATACCACCCTCCTCTGTGGTAAATTATTTTCAGTAATGATTATGAGATGAAACAAATAACGATCAGAAAAGAAACAGCTTTTGCAAATCTGTCAGTGACTTCACAAAATCGGCATTCTTTGCATATTCTTATTCAGTACCAGTGTATCAAATTTGTCAATTTATGTTAATTCATAGTTAATCAAAGAAAGCTTTGTAAAGATTTTTTATTTGTTTATTTTAGAGAGCACGAGAACAGGGGTAGGAGCAGAGGGGGAGGGAGAAAGAATCTCAAGCGGACTCCATGCTGAGGGCGGAGCCAAATGCAGGGCTCAGTCTCATCACCCTGAGATCAATGACCTGAGCGGAAACCAAGAGTCAGATGCTTAACCAACTGAACTACCCAGGCACCCCTAATCAAAGAAAGCTTTTAATTTTAATTTTGAAAAATTTTTTTCACATGAAACATGAGATGTGTGTGTATATGTATGTGTTTTAAGATTCTTTACAGAAAATGCACCCCTTTACTGTGTGCACTACTTCCACTGCAATACTCTTAATGTGCCATTGAAGAAGACTCACCATCATTCCAGTAAAAGACAGAAAGAAGAAAAAAAAGTAGAGGAAAATCTGGGTAAATAGAGATAAAAAAGAAATAAGGTGGTAGGCATGAATACAGATATATCTGTGTTCACAGTAGATGTAAGTGGATTCAACTTGCCACTTAAAATTCTCAGATTAGATTTAAAAATTACGATATATTCTGTTTACGAGTGATACACCTAAAATGTAATGACCTAGAAAGGTTGAGAGAAAGAGGAATAAAAAATAACAGGACAATACTAACCAAAAGATAACTGATTAATCTTATAAAATTAACTTAAGACAAAAATAGTCTTTAAGTCATAATTAGTCTAATTAGCCAAATGAGTGTCATTACTTAATGGTAAAGGGAACAATTTATCCTCCAGGAAAATTTGGCATTCCTTAGCCTCTGTGAATTTAACACAATATATTTAAAGCAAAAATTGACAGAATTAGGGTACCTGGGTGGCTCACTTGGTTAAGTGACTGCCTTCAGCTCAGGTCATGATCCTGGAGTCCTGGGATCGAGCCCTGCATTGGGATCCCTGCTCAGCAGGGACTCTGCTTCTCCCTCTGACCCTCTCCCCTCTCATGTGCTCGCTCTCTCTCTCTCAAATAAATAAATCTAAAAGAGAAAATTGACAGAATTAATGAGGAATAGACAAATCTACAATCATAATGGGAGATTCAGAAATTAAGACAACAGTAAGAGTACAGTAGTGAACAATACAAATGCATGTTTTTTCAGCTGAACATATATAGAACCCTTGTCTAATATTTTCTTTTCAAGCACATATGGATAAATCAGAAATAAGAAGAGGCTCACATCTAGGTCACAACTTGCTATGGACATGAGAAAGATGTACTTAATTATTTTGGGTAGTTCACAGAGTAGATTATATGTAGGTTGATCATGAAATGTGAGAATATGTTTGCGTACTCTCAAATGTGAGTGAATGTTTGTGAGTGAATGTTTATGTACTCTCAAAATTCATGTGTTGAAGCTCTAACCCCCAGTGTGGCTGCATTGGACATGAGACTCTTTGGAAGTAATTAAGGTTACATTAGGTTGTAAGGGTGGAGCCTGATCTTTTTTTTTTTAAAGATTTTATTTATTTATTTGACAGAGACACAGCAAGAGAGGGAACACAAGCAGGGGGAGTGGGAGAGGGAGAAGCAGGCTTCCTGCAGAGCAGGGAGCCCGATGCGGGGCTCGATCCCAGGACGTTGGGACCATGACCTGAGCTGAAGGCAGCCGCTTAACCGACTGAGCCACCCAGGCGCCCCAGGGTGGACCCTGATCTTATAGGTTTAGTGTGCTTATAAGAAGAGAAACACCACAGAGTCAGGTCTGCATATAACAAAGCAAGAAGGTGGGCATGTACAAGGCAAGAAGAAAGCCCTCAACAGAAACTAAATTACCTTGATCTTGGACTTCGAGCCTCCAGAACTGTGAGAAAATAAATTTCTGATGATTAGCCATCTAGCTTGTGTTATTTTGTTATGTTAACCTGAGCTGATTAATACAGGTTTGCAAGGCTGACAAGAGGCTGGGGAACAGGGAGTGGAAAAAAAGAAGGGTGTTGTGAGCAGGCAGAAAATTGCTATAGTGAAGGCTCAATGTATGCAAGAACATGTTATGGTGGTGAAATGTCATGTAATTAGTGCATGGCTGAGTTTTCTTATTAGGGGTAAGTGGAAAGATGAGGCTGATGAGATCAAATTCAGAGATCAGTACACAGCAGAGCGGCTTTCTGGAGGGCATGGAATTTGAATGAGCCTTGTAGAGGGTTACATTTTGATGAGCATGGTGGGGGTAGGCCACATCCTGTGTATGAAGAGTAAATGGCAGGAACAAAGGCATAATTTATAAGGTTAGATTTCAGATGATGCAAAAATCAACTTGCCTAGAATAGAAAGTTGATAAAGAAGATCAGACCTTTGACATAGAACTGGTGTGTGAGTAAACCCAAAGTACAGCTGTGCGGGGAAGTACATGCTTAGGTATGGGACTCCAAAGCTCGTTTGTAAGCTTTAGCCTTTCATGGCTGTAATTCAAGCATTTTAGGAGACTGAATAACAGTTTTCTGGGTGTGTGGGTTTTTTTGTTTTGTTTCCTGTTTTTTTTTTTTAAGATTTTATTTACTTATTTGAGAGAAAGGGAGAGAGTGTGTGAGAGAGAGCAAGCAAGCATGAGCGTGGGGGAGGGCAGAGAGAGGAGGAGAAGCAGGCTCCCCTCTGAGCAGGGGGCCCGATGTGGAGCTCGATCCCAGGACCCTGAGATCATGACCTGAGCCAAAATCAAGAGTCAGACGCTTAACTGACTGAGGCAACCAGGAGCCCCTGTTTTCTGTGTGTGTGTGTTTTTTTAAATAAGATTATATGCATTGAGTCTTTTGAAGGAAAATTGTCTTTTTATGGGTGTGCCTTTTTTTGTAAACATAGTAAAAGAAAATGATGAAATAATATGAAAAGCAAGGCTGTTGATGAATGTTCCAATAACAGCCTTAATTTTAAAGTGTGCACTAATTGATGAAGTTTATTAGCATTGTTAATGGATTAACTAAAACTTTGGGAGACAAAACAGGAGTGGGAGATTCCTTATGTCTATTACAATTCTCCTTCTGTTTCTCTTTTGGATGTATATCATAACCAGCATTTCCAGGGCTAGGGCAGAGATGGTGAATGAAGTAGATAGTTTGGAAATTTGGAAATGTTGTGAATGTGGCTTTGCAGTGGCCTTCTTAGATTTGGATAAATTATATTGGCCTTGAATGGAGTTGTTCAGTTTTTAGACTGTGGTTTAATAGTAGTAGATGGGTGGCAACCTTAGGGTGTTTTTTTAGGTTCTGAGTGAAAACTTTTCTACTGCTTGTATTTGATATGTGGGATATTGGCAGCCTTCTGGAGTTAGGGATCATAGGCAAGGGAAAGCTGCTATTACCATCTTGAATGTGAATGTTGTGGGATCTAGACAGACAAATTAGCATGATTTATTTTAGATTATTTGCATAGCAGTGTTTGGCCTGTGTGTCAACATTGAGTTCAAGTATTTCTGGGTTTTGAAGGAATCTTGTTTTTAATGGTTGGTTAGACTTAGGACCTAGTAATTTATTGATTCAGAAACTGAATTTAGTTCCTTCAGGCAATCAGTTTGGGGTAATGCTAAACAAAATTATAGGAGATTGTTTTATGTATCAGAATGCTAGTTAATATTTTCACAGTTTGGGATATATCAGAATTGTCCCTCCTCTCCTTTTTTCTCCCATGCTTCGTTTCATCACCAATAATCTTTTGTGCTTTTATTTCCTTTTGTGTCTTCAGCCCTTTTCTTTCTACCAGCTCTTGGCTTTAAGCTTGCAAACATACTAAAATCTTCCTTTAATTCAGTTTTCCCTCCAAGCTACTGTACAATTTCCTCTTTCTCGCCATATGTTTCAAAAGTAGTATCTGTATTACCACCTCTGCTTTGTCACCACATTTTCTCCTGAAATCTTTGTTAGTTTTTGCCCTTATAATTTCACTGAAACTGTCCTCCCACAGATCCTCACTGGCAAAATCAAAATATCCTAATCCAAAGGCCATTTTTCTGTTCTCATTCTGTACCTCTGCAATATTGGACAGCATTGATTTTTTCTTTCTTGAAACTCTTTCTTTGACATTTATATATACTGTTGGTTTGCTGCCTCTCTGTTTATTCAATAGATAATTATTTAGCACTTTTTTTTTTTTTAAAGATTTTATTTGTCAGAGAGAGAGGGAGAGAGAGACAGAGAGCAAGCACAAGCAGGGGGAGTGGCAGGCAGAAGGAGAAGCAGGCTCTCCGCGTAGCAAGGAGCCCGATGCGGTACTCGATCCTAGGACTCTGGGATCATGACCTGAGCCGAAGGCAGACGCTTAACGACTGAGCCACCCAGGCGCCCCTATTTAGCACTTTTTATGAGTCAGGTACTTTCCAGGTGTTGGGGATACAACAATGAATAAAGCCAACAAGTCCCTGCTCTGATGATGCTTACATTTCTGCTAGAGTCTCTTACTATTTCATATTTCCTCACATTTCCCCAACCATAAGCATTCCCTGAGGATCTGTCCTTGCTTGCCGTGTCATTTCATGTTTGGCCTGGGTAGAGTCTCCTACGTTTTCTTGTCCTCATGACTCCTCTTCACTGAGAGCAGCTGGAAGCATTGCCCCATCTCGTTTGAACTTCAGACCCAGCTTTCTAATGACTTATGAAACATGTCCACATTTAAGCTCCAACAGTATTCTAAATTCAACTTCTAAGATCAACCTCAGGCTTTTATTTTCTTCCACTTAAACTTTTGTTGAAGCCACTTAGCTTGTCTCTTTGCCTTTAGGATCTTCTGTTCAATCCCTTTTCCTCACTGCTTTAAGATTAAACTATTTGTAACACGAGTCACATTGCAAATAATAGTACTCAGTCCCTAAATGAGGGAAAATAAACTACCACAGCAGTCAGGACTCCATCTGGGGATTCTTGAATACAATTTATTTTGTTGCTCAGAAACTTATAAAGCACTGTGGCCTTTTATTTTTTTTTTATTTTTAAATATTTTATGTCTTTATTTGACAGAGAGAGCACAAGCAGGGGGAGCGGTAGGCAGAGGGAGAAGCAGGCTCTCCACTGAGCAGGGAGCCCAATGTGGGGCTCGATCCCAGGACCCAGGGATCATGACCTGAGCTGAAGGCAGACGCTTAACCCACTGAGCTACCCAGGCGCCCTGCACTGTGACATTTTAGAGAGAGATTCTACTTAGGAGGAAGGCAGTCAAGCTCACATATTTGACTGGCTAAATATTTCAATAGGTATTATTGAATTAATGGAAAAAATTTTTTTTCTTTTTTTCATTAACATATAATGTATTATTTGTTTTAGGGGTACAGGTCTGTGATTCAACAGTCTTACACAATTCACAGCACTCACCATAGCACATACCCTCCCCAGTGTCCATCACCCAGTTACCCCATCCCTCCCACCCCCTCCACTCAGCAACCCTGTTTGTTTCCCGAGATTAAGAATCTCTTATGGTTTGTCTCCCTCTCTGGTTCCATCTTGTTTCATTTTTCCATCCCTTCCCCAATGATCCTCTGTCTTGTTTCTCAAATTCCTCATATCAGGGGCACCTGGGTGGTTCATTTGTTAAGCATCTGCCTTAGGCTCAGGTCATGATCCCAGAACCCTGGGATCGAGCCCCACATCGGGCTCCCTGCTCAGTGGGAAGCCTGCTTCTCCCTCTCCCACTCCCCCTGCTTGTATTCCTTCTCTTGCTGTCTCTCTTTCTGTCAAATAAATAAATAAAGTCTTTAAAAAAAATTCCTCATATCAGTGAGATCATATGGTAATTGTCTTTCTCTGATTGACTTATTTTGCTTAGCATAATACCCTCTAGTTCCATCCACATCGTGGCAAATGGCAAGATTTCATTTTTGATGGCTGCATAATATTCCATTGTATAGGGGCTCCTGGGTGGCTCAGTCATTAAGCGTCTGCCTTCGGCTCAGGTCATGATCCCAGGGTCCTGGGATTGAGCCCCATGTCGGGCTCTCTGCTCGCTGGGAAGCCTGCTTTTCCCTTTCCCACTCCCCCTGCTTGTGTTCCCTCTTTCGCTGTCTCTCTGTCAAAATAAATAAATAAAATCTTAAAAAAAAAATATTCCATTGTATATACATACCACATCTTCTTTATCCGTTCATCTGTTGATGGACATCTAGGCTCTTTCCATAGTTTGGCTATTGTGGACATTGCTGCTATAAACATTAGGGTGCACGTACCCCTTTGGATCACTCCATTTGTATCTTTGGGGTATATACCCAGTAGTGCAATTGCTGGGTCATAGAGGAGCTCTATTTTCAACTTTTTGAGGAACCTCCATACTGTTTTCCAGAGTGGCTGCACCAGCTTGCATTCCCACCAACAGTGTAGGAGGGTTCCCCTTTCAATGGAAAAATATTTTTAAAATAACCTTTTTTTTTTTTTTTTTTTAACCCAGTGGTTCTTAGTATGAATGTAAGAATCACCTTTGGTACAATTAAAAAATATGTATGCTTCGCTTTGTTATCTGGAGATGGATTCAGTAGGACTGGGGTGGATCCTGCCCCAACACCTGCAATCTGTGTTGTAACAAAAGGCTCCACAGGTAAGCCTCTTCCCAGTTCACCTGTTGCACTGCCTCTTCCCAATCTGCTGTGGCTGCTTACTTAAATAATTTAACTATATTAGGGTACCTCTGTAAGTTTTGACCTGTATCATGTATCGTGGGTATTTAAGGACATGGGATATTGCTTACAGAGTAACGTTTCTCAAAAAGAAGGATATGGTGTTGCTGCCTTGTTTCTCTGTGACAGCGAGGCCATTTTGTTTTCGTATAAGGCTTGTAAGAGGGGCGCTTGGATGGCTCAGTTGTTAAGTGTCCGCCTTTGGCTCAGGTTATGGTCCCGGGGTCCTGGGATTGAGCCCCGCATCAGGCTCCCTGCTCAGCCAGGAGCCTGCTTCTCCCTCTCCCACTCCTCCGCTTGTGTTCCCTTTCTTGCTGTCTCTCTCTCTCTGTCAAATAAATAAAATCTTAAAAAAAAAAAAAAGACTTGTAAGAATATTCTTTCCCCCAAATAACTTAGAAGTAACATTTATTTTGATTATTATTTTGCAAAAAGTATTTCTTCCATAATATGTGGTGGTTGATTGTCTTTAGAAGTGTTACTGTTCGTTGCTTTTGACATGAGAGAGATGGTAAATGCCTGGCCTTTTGTATCATACCCAGTTTTAGGTCTTTTTATGCTTATCTTGAATTATACCTATTAAATCATAACCATCATGGTTTGTGAAGGACTATGAACAGGTAAATAGTTTAGGAGTTGAGCCAGTAGCTCTGACAGTTGTTTTAATTATTGAAACTATATTACCAAGTATTGAGAGCCTTAAAAATCTTATTTCCTTTAATCTCAGTAATATTACTTCTGGGATTCTAACCTGAGGAAATTTGGAAAAAGCTTTATGCCCAAAGATAGTTATCACAGTACTATTTATAATAATGATTTTCAGAATGTGTTCCATGGGAGTGGTGGGTTGGGGCATTGAATCTCCTATCTATTTCCATTTGAGGGAACTGATAAGAGCATGTCCATATCACTGGTGGTACCAGGAAACTGACTTCTTGTCTTAAGTGCACTTCATATATTTCTAATAAGCGGACTTCGCAGAAAGTGAAATTTGTTCTGACTCTTAAAGGCAAAATATAAATAAATTTTAGGTTTATGTTATGTTGGGCTTGCTGAGAGCTTCCTCTTGTCAGAAAGTTTTCATGTCTAAAAATGTTTGAAAATAACAGACATGTGAAATAATTAGAATAATTAGAAATAACGTGAATACATGTCTAGTAACAGGAGGAAGGACAAGTAAATTGTTTAGTTATACAATATTATGCAGTCATTGAACATGTTTAATAAGAGCTTTCAATAGCACTAGGGAATGATGTAAAACTGTCTAGACAATATGATTTCAAAAATTTAAATGATACACATGCATGGAAAAAAGTATTTGCTTGTTTCTGGATTGTGGGAATGAAGATAATGTGTTTTTTTTTTCCCTGCCTTATACCTTTCTATTCTTTTCTAGTTTCCATATTGATCATAAGTTGTGCCTGTGATTAGAAACAAATAATGGAGTTACATTCAGTTAACATTCCTTCATTATAAGCCAATTAAGATCTTAACTTAAAAATTAGAATAGATAGGGTGATGGGCATTAAGGAGGGCACTTGGTGTTACTACAACTGATGGATCACTAAATTCTACCCCTGAAACTAATAATACACTCTATTTTAACTAAATTGAATTTAAATAAAAAACTAAAAAAGAGAGAAGAAAGGAAAAAAATTACAACAGATAGAGAAAAAACTCCAAACAGAATAATATTGGACATAAATATAAAATAAATCTTAAGTACTGTGAATAAATTCCTATCTTACCTTGTCCCAAAAAGAATTTAATGAAGTGAAATGCTATAAGAAAGCATAAATTAGGAAGAATGAAGGAAAATAGAAAAGCAAGAACATAACATTAACATAAAACATAGGAAGCAGAGTTCTAAATATTTGCTAATGGGTAGGTCACAAAACCTGGTCACCATCATTGGTTACTCTCTTTCCCTCCTGCCCCACATCAATTCGTTACAAGTCTCATTAGCTCTATCTCCAGCCAGATCGCTCCTTTTCTGTCCATCTCTTTTACTACCACCTTAGTGAATCCAGTATCACTCCAACAGCAGTAGCCACTTAGATTGTCTCCCAGCTTCCACTGTTAACTGGAGTATTATAATAGTAATCCAGGCAGTAAAAAGAAGTAACATATAGATACAGGGAAACAATATAGAGTAGTGTTTAAGAGAGTGGATTTTGGAGCCACATGGAGCTTTCACTTTCAAGCTGTGTGACTTTGGGCACGTTACTTAGCCTCTCTTGTATCTTTCTTTCCTCCTCTGTAAAATGGGGCTAATAAAATACTCAACTGGAATTTTGTAGATGATTCAATGAGTGAATGAATGTATTTGGAACCCTTAGAATGGTGCCTGTTATTTGATGTCATGGCCATCTATTTATATATGTAACAAAAAAATAAAAAATTTTTAATGTAATTTCTAATAAAAACATCTAAAAATGAAACTAAAAGGAAACTTTTTAATACCTTATTAAATAATTCATTCATGTTTCCTGCCAGCAGTCAGTATTATAAATAATTAAGGAGCATTAGAGGTATTCCCTTTAAAATCTAGAATAAAAGATGGTAACTGTTGCATTATTATTTGAGACATTTTTGCCAATTAAGTCAAATTGAAGTAATCAAAATTGCATATTAGGAAGAAGTGAGATTGTTGTATTTAGTGTGACTCTACCTAAAATAAAAAAGAACTAATCAAAACATTTATAACAAAATAATTTATAGTAGTCAGTTTATTTTTATTTTATTTTTTTGTATGCAATTTAAAGGGTTAATGAAAAAAAGATACCTGTTTTACAACAGGAACAACAACAGTGAATTAGGAGTAAACTTAGTGGAAGATATGTCTGAATATAAATAACAGTATAAAGCTTTTCAGTACAAAAAAGAATTTAAGTAAATAAGAACCATTAAAAATCAGTAAATATTTCTTTTTCCCCCCACAGAGGTTAAATTACTTGCCCAGTTTGCTTATTTGCTCACTTACCTAGCTATTAAGTGATAGAGTTGCTATTTAAACCCAGGCTCTCTATGCTTTTAACATTATTATGCTACCTCCCTTAACTTGGAAGCTGTGGAGTTGGACTGTGAGCCCGTTTTAAGGGGCCGACCTATCTATCAGTTAGTACCTTACAGCAGTCCCCCCTTATCTGTGGGGGATGCATTCCAAAATCCCCAGTGGATTCCTGAAACCAGAGATGGTACCAAACCCTGTGTATACTATGTTTTTTGCTATACGTATATGTCTGTGATAAAGTTTAGTTTATAAATTACGCACAGTAAGAGATGAACAACAGCTAATGATAAAAATAGAACAGTTATAACGATATACTGTAATAAGAGGTGAATATGGTCTCTATTGAAATACTTGTGATGATGTGAGGTGATAAAATGCCTATGTGACGAGGTGAAGTGAGGTGAGTGACATAGGCTTTGGTGCTACAGCGTGTTAGGCTACAATTGACCTTCTGAACTTGGTTGACAGCGGGTAATGAAACTGGAAAATGAAACCTTGTTAAGGGAGGACTACTGTATTATGTAATTTGGCTGCTGCTGACAAAATGGAAAATAACAATGGCTTAAACGAGATAGAAGTCTTTTCTTTCTATCGCTACATCAAAAACTAATGATGTAATGTATGGTGATTAACGTAATAAAAAAAAAAGAAAGAAACATAAATGCAATCAACAGCTAAATGGACCGGAACTAGTTTGTGGGCCCAGGGTACCACAGATTAGCTTGCTTCCGTCCTTTTGTTTTGCCATCCTCAATAATTTGGGCTTCAAGATGTACGCTCAAACTGTAGCCATGATTTTTGCATTTTTGTCAGCAGGAATGCAGAAGGGATAAAGAAGGCTACTGATTTTGAACTTAATCTTTTACATGGGAAATATAATATTTACTTTACGAAGCTAGGATTGTAGCTAAAATTCAGTGCTTCCATTTAGAAAGGATGGATGATACGGAGTGGGGGGAGCCATTTAGCAACTCTGTAGTGAGCATAAATTTATATTCAGTGTTTGGTGCTTTCAGTTATAGTAATGGCAAATTATTTACTTTTTAGAAAAAAATTTCAGCCATTGTGAATAGTCCTTTACTATTGTATGATATAGACTTACTTGATTTTATTTTGTTTACTTTAAACATATAGCTACTGTTCTCCAAAGGAACAGAAGATGTAAAATTTGTGGGTACTAATGCAATCTTTAAATTCTTGGGATTGGTTACTATATTAGCATGCATGAATTTCATTTGATTTTTTTTTTTTTTAGTTTAGTTGTACTATTTTTTCTTAAGAAATGAGTTGTAGTCTTTTTGGTTCATTTTGTTAAAGAAAGAATCTCTAAAACTAGTCCCAAGGCTAGCTCTAAGATAATAGTCAAGTTCATCTAGATATTTGTCAGGTTCATTTATACAGAGAATCATTGAAATACTCGTAAGGGAAATGGAGTTATAGAAATGGACTTTTTAAGGGACACCTGGGTGGCTCAGTTGTTAAACGTCTGCCTTCGGCTCAGGTCATGATCCCAGGGTCCTGGGATCAAGCCCCACATTGGGCTCCCTGCTCAGCAGGAAGCCTGCTTCTCCCTCCTCTTCCACTCCCCCTGTTTGTGTTCCCTGTCTCGCTGTGTCTCTCTCTGTCAAATAAATAAATAAAATTCTTTAAAAAAAAGGAAATGGACTTTAAAAAACTTTACAGGATTCCTTTTTTTATTTTTTAAAAATAATTTAAAATACATATTTTTATTTTTTGCCTCAAAAAGTGACATTTATTCAAAGGAGAAAAGAAAAATGACAAGATGTCCATCCCTTGGCTCCCTTCCCTCCCCCCTCCTGCTCCTCTTCAGCACCCCCCGGCCAAACCCTGAGTAGGGCTAGGTAGGAGGACAGCTGCTCAGATAAGGTCAGCAGCACTGAGGGGCATCTCCTCACTGGAGGTGTTGTAGAAGGTTTTGATATCTCGAAGAGTCTTCTTGTCTTCTTCTGTCACCCTGATAGCCTCAGCCTTACAGCCAAATTGGCCAGCACAACTGATTCTGTGGATATATAGTTTTCCCTGTTGGTGGGAAGGTCATAGTTGATGACTAAAGAAACCTGCTGCACATCAATGCTCTGGCCTAGGTCAAGAGAGAGGACAATTTCAGTGTGTGAATGAGAAAAGGACACAGTCTATCCAAAAGAGTTTGAAGTATCTGTGTAGGCAGCCAAAGGAACACAAAGAAAGCAAACACCCCCTCTTCTCCAACAACGTAAGGCATGCCAGATTTTAGTCCAAGTTGCTACTTCCTGAAGAGGGGCGTCAGCAGGCCCTTTGGAGAGGGAATCATCTTGGATTTTATAGAAGGCTTCCTTAACAGAGAAAGTACATTTTATTTTTTAATTTTTAATTTTTTAAAATTTTTGAAGATTTTATTTGTTTGAGACACGGAGACACAGAGAGAGAAAGCATGAGCAGGGAGAGGCAGAGGGAGAAGCAGGCTCCTCGCTGAGCCAGGAGCCCGATGTGGGGCTTGATCCCATGACCCTGGGATCATGACCTGAGCCGAAGGCAGACGCTTAACCATCTGAGCCACCCAGGCACCCCTATTTTTTAATTTTTTTTAAATTTTATTTATTTGACAAAGAGCAAGTGCACAAGTAGGGGAGCAGCGGGCAGAGGGCGAGGGAGAAGCAGGCTCCCTGCTGAGCAGGAACCCGGATGTGGGGCTCGATCCCAGGACACTGGGATCATGACCTGAGCCGAAGGCAGATGCTTAACGACTGAGCCACCCAGGCACCCCGAGAAAGTGTATTTTAAATGCTTCAATGTAGGGCGCCTGGGTGACTCATTCGGTTGTGCTTCTGCCTTCGGCTCAGGTCATGATCCCAGGGTCCAGGGATCCAGGCCTGCAGTGGCCTCCCTGCTCAGTGGGGAGTCTGCTTCTCCCTCTGGCCCTGACACACTCTCTCTTTCTCAAATAAATAAATAAAATCTTAAAAAAAGAAATGCTTCAATTTAGGGATATATGCTTCTTCAGTGAAGCAAGTTATACCTGTAAACAAAATTAGCAATTTTTCCTCAGTTGTGTATGTGTATTTTTAAAGATTTTATTTATCAGAGAGAGAGAGCGAGCACAAGCACGAGCAGTGGGGAGGGGCAGAGGGAGTGGGAGAAGCCGACTCTGCTGAGCAGGGAGCTGGATGCGAGACTTGATCCCAGGACCCTGGCATCACAACCTGAGTTGAAGGCAGATGCTTAACCAACTGAGTCACCCAGGCTCCCCTCCTCAGTTGTGTTTATGATTATCATTTTTTAAAATAAATTTTTCTGGGGCGCCTGGGTGGCTCAGTTGGTTAAGCGACTGCCTTCGGCTCAGGTCATGATCCTGGAGTCCCAGGATCGAGTCCCACATCGGGCTCCCTGCTCAGCAGGGAGTCTGCTTCTCCCTCTGACCCTCTTCCCTCTCATGCTCTCTGTCTCTCATTCTCTCTCTGTCAAATAAATAAATAAAATCTTTAAAAAAAATAAAATAAATTTTTCTGATTATATTTAAATGTATTTCCCTTCTGTTGCTTTCCTTCTGGTATTTCTTTCATTTTTTTTTAAATTTTATTTTACTATGTTATGTTAATCACCATACATTACATCATTAGTTTTTGATGTAGTGTTCCATGATTCATTGTTTGTGTATAACACCCAGTGCTCCATTCAATATGTGCCCTCCTTAATACCCATCACCAGGCTAACCAATCCTCCCTCCTCCCTCCCCCCCCCCCCTCTAAAACCCTCAGTTTTTTTCTCAGAGTCCATAGTCTTTCACGGTTCATCTCCCCCTCCGATTTCCCCCGCTTCATTTTTCCCTTCCTACTATCTTTTTTTTTTTTTTAACATATAATGTATTGTTTCAGAGGTACAGGTCTGTGATTCAACAGTCTTACACAATTCACAGCGCTCACCATAGCACATATCCTCCCCAATGTCTATCACCCAGCCACCCCCTCCCTCCCACCCCCCCACCACTCCAGCAACCCTCAGTTTGTTTCCTGAGATTAAGAGTCTCTTTATGGTTTGTCTTATGATTATCATTTTTTAAGAGGAGTTTTACCTCCTTCCCGCTCTCTTTTATTATTTTCTACACCTGGCATATAATTCAGTTCCCATTTAGCACTGGTTGTATCAGTAATTCAGGATATATTTCTTAAGGACATATCTAATTTTTCATCAGTATAGGCTAACATATGGAAGGTCTGATTTTTTTTTTTAAGATTTTATTTATTTATTTGACACAGAGAGAGACAGCTAGAGAGGGAACACAAGCAGGGGGAGTGGGAGAGGGAGAAGCAGGCTCCCCGCTGAGCAGGGAGCCTGATGCAGGGCTTCATCCCAGAACCCTGGGATCATGACCTGAGCTGAAGGCAGATGCTTAACGACTGAGCCACCCAGGTGCCCTTGGAAGGTCTGATTTTTAAATGTATCAGACCCTACCAGTTCCTGTTTGCCCATTAATTCTCCGTAATAGAGTTTTGAGTTGGTACTGGTCAAAATTTAATGCATCCTTCCCAATCCTCTAGTTCCTGCTTGTTAAAATTCTGTCCAGCCTTTAGGGACCATTTCAACTGTGATTTCTTCCATGCAACCTCTCCAGATGCCAACTGCATGTTTTACTTCCCAGGCTTGGTTTCTGCCTTCCATAGCAAACACAAACTACTTTCCTTGTTAATTCGTTATATATGTGCTTGTCTTAACTCCTCTCCCTCCACTTTGCAATCATTTGTAATGATCTCAAGTATAGGGACTTGTATATAAATGGTTCAGTAATTTTTAAAAACTCTTAAAACCTCTGGCGTGTCTTTATACAGTACATACAGAGTAAATATTTGTCAAGTGGATTGAGTGTATTTAGCTTTTATAATTGAACAGTTCATTTTATGACATTTGAGAGTGTTCTCTCTTTGTGACTTAGCAATCCTTAGTTTTTACATGGAAAATGGAAGTAGGGATCAAGGAATCAGAGGAAATACGAATATAGAAATGTATAAAGATACCTATTTCTGGAAGAACCATTATATTTGCCTTCTCCTAAGTTTACAATTAATTTTTTTTCTGAATATACAATTTAGTTATATAATAGTTTAATAACTGTAGGAGGTGCTCTATGAGTCAAATGATATTAGTTAATTTAATTGCATAGATTGTAACTACTTATGAACCTACCTGTCAAGTGAGGCAAAAAAAGTTACAGTTTTCTCTTCTTAAAACAGTCTGACAAAAAGGGATTGTGATTGTTTTTATTGAGATATAATTTATATATGATAATGTTCACAGATCTTAAGGGTTCATTTGGTGAGTGTTGATGATTGTATATTTTGTGTTTAGGTACCATCCAAAACAACATGTAGGACATTTCCATCACCCAAATAGTTCTTTGTGCCCCCTTCTAGTCACAAAACTTTTAAAGAATGAGTTATTGGTAGCTGTATAATTGGAGGGAAAATTATGAGAGAACATAATTAGGAGGTACAGTAAAAACTATACCACCTGGTTATGATTAATTTTTGTTATTTTTTTATATTCAGTTTACTTCAGTTGCTGGTTAGCAGTTGGTCTAGTGTTACTACTGTTAAGGTCACTGGAATGGAAATGTTAATGTTGTATATCATAATTCTTTTGATGACAAGCTCGCTTTTTTCTTCCTTTATTCCATTTTACTTACCTACAGTGGTAATGGAATTGTTCTTTCAAATAGAATGCAAATGAAAACAGTATGCAAACCATTACTCAACTTTGACAAACTACACCAATTGTTAACTAATTAGAAGTATTTAGTATTTGAAGATTTATTATTTTTCTTTGAGTTTAATGAAGAAAAATTCGAATTGGTAGGGTCAGAGAAAAGAGGTAAAAAATAATTTTTAAATCGTATCTATTGTGCCTGATTCTGACTTTTTTAAAAGTAAAAAAGGTTGTAACTAATAGTTAAGTGGAGACTTTGGGATTATTTATTTCTTTAAATTTAATTTTATTATGTTAATCACCATACATTACATCATTAGTTTTTGATGGAGTGTTCCATGATTCATTGTTTGCATATAACACCCAGTGCTCCATGCAGTACATGCCCTCCTTAATACCCATCACCAGGCTAACCCATCCCCCCACCCCCTCCCCTCTAGAACCCTCAGTTTTTTTTTTTTTTAAGATTTATTTATTTATTTGAGAGAGCGAGAATGAGAGAGAGAGAGAGCACATGAGAGGGGGGGAGGGTTAGAGGGAGAAGCAGGCTCCCCGCTGAGCAGGGAGCCCGATGCGGGACTTGATCCAGGGTCTCCAGGATCATGACATGAGCCAAAGGCAGTCGCCCAACCAACTGAGCCACCCAGGTGCCCTTGAACCCTCAGTTTGTTTCTCAGAGTCCATAGTCTCTCATGGTTCATCTCCCCCTCCAATTTCCCCCCTTTCGTTTTTCCCTTCCTACTATTTAACTTATATTGTATTATTTGTTTCAGAGGTACAGGTCTGTGATTCATCAGTCTTACACAATTCACAGCGCTCACCATAGCACATACCCTCCCCAATATCTATCACCCAGCCACCCCATCCCTCCCACCCCCCACCACTCCAGCAACCCTGTTTCCTGAGATCAAAAATTCCTCATATCAGTGAGATCATATGATACATGTCTTTCTCTGATTGACTTATTTTGCTTAGCATAATACCCTCTAGTTCCATTCACGTCATTGCAAATGGCAAGATTTTGTTTTTTTTTCTTGAGATTTTGGGATTATTGAGGATTTTTATTAGCCTTGCTATCTTCTTTCCTGTTACTGCAGAAAACTGAAAGTTGCATTTTTATTACAGTAGCTAAAGGCTAGATGTGAGCACCTGTTTTCCATGAACTTTCTTTCTTTTTTTTTTTTTTTAAGATTTTATTTATTTATTTGAGAGAGAATGAGAGACAGAGAGCACAAGAGGGAAGAGGGTCAGGAGGAGAAGCAGACTCCCTGCTGAGCAGGGAGCCCGATGCGGGACTCAATCCCGGGACTCCAGGATCATGACCTGAGCCGAAGGCAGTCGCTTAACCAACTGAGCCACCCAGGTGCCCCTTCCATGAACTTTCTCTGACTCCCTGGTTGGCACGTTCTGTGGTGAAGAGTCCCAAGTTTGGGCCACCACTGTGCTTCTTTGACTTTTGGTCTGAGGCTTCTCATCCCCTTGGCCTTGGTCATTGCCAACCACCTGTATCAGTCCGTCTCTTTCCTTCATGCATAGGGAAAGGTTGAAGAATTAACAGTGGGTAAAAGTTCTTTTAGTTCTCAGAAGTTGATATGAGAATGAGATGATTTAAGTAAACACAAGATAGAGATTGACACATACTAAGCACTCAGAATTGCAGGGCTTTATAATTACCATATTTGATTAATGACCAATTTTAATTTAATTGCAGCTGAGTGGGAAGAAGAGTCTTAAAAAAAATGTGAGGAAACTTAATGATCTTAACTTCAGAGGAAATTAATGTTCCTTAAAACAGAACAATTTAATTACACCTGCAAGATTCTGTCAGCAGAGGATGCTAGAAGCTCTATTCCAAAACCCAGTGAATGTGCTCCTTACCGTTTCCAAGCTGCAAACATGTGAAGGCCTTCATTCTTTAAATGGGCACTAGGGGGCAATAGAGACATTTTGGCTTTTGGCAAAAATGCATTTTATTTGAACTGTCTCCTGTCTACAGTGGAAGGAAAAAAAAATCTTATAAACAATGTCTTCTATAAATTGGAACAAGTGAGGTTTAGGTTGAGAATAATGCTGGAATAATCATTTTTTTAAAAAAGAATAATGCAGAAAAATTATAAATATTCTTTTATGATTTGACAGTATTGTATTTACAGGGTTTTTTTTGGGTATTTTTAAGCTTTTTAAGTCAGTAATTATATAATAAGGCTTAATGGCAGGAAGGTTAAGGATAGCCTCTTTATAATTTAAGTCTATAAGGTCAAATAAGAAAGTTTGTATTTCTCTGATCACCAGAGTAGTCCAAACTTTTAAAAACAGATGTCAGATCTTATCACTTCCCTGCTTCCCTTGTCACTTTCCTATCAGTAAACCCTCCAATTTCTTCCTGTCACAATGTTAAGAAATCTAAGTTTCCTGCCTTGACCTCTAAGGCCTGCATGACTTGGCCTCTTCACATCTTTCTGACTTCATCCCCTTCCACTCCCTGTCTTGCTCACTCTTCTCTACCCATAGTGACCTTTCTGCTTTTCTCTTAGCAACTATGTTTTTTCCCTCACAGAGCTTCTCTCTTTACTCTTTCCTCTACACGAA
This sequence comes from Callorhinus ursinus, assembly GCF_003265705.2. Taxonomy (NCBI): domain Eukaryota; kingdom Metazoa; phylum Chordata; class Mammalia; order Carnivora; family Otariidae; genus Callorhinus; species Callorhinus ursinus. The sequence goes on along the minus strand of NW_027397065.1, from coordinate 63,916,002 downwards.
ATAGCTCTCAGAGCTTTACATGACTCCCTCTTTTATTTGGATCTTTGTGGAAGTGTTTCCTCTTTGACCACCTTATATAAGTACCTCCACTCTCTCTACTGCACTGCTTTTTCTGACATTGCTTTATGGTAGTTACCATTGTTTGACATTTTTTGTTTATTGGTTTGTTGTCTTTCTCCTCACAGTAATACAAGTTCTGTGAGGGCAGTTACATTGTCGTATCCCTAGTGGCTTGACTGGTACCTGGCACACGGTAGATGCTCAAGGAATATTTGTTCAATGAATGGCCATCCTTGGCTGTGGTTGGAGTTTACTCTCTTGACCCTAAACATTTCACTGAATCAAAGCTAGCTTCTGATATAGTCATACTTATCCTTTAGAAGCTCAGGAGTCAATACTCACTCTCACATCTTCAGGCTACTCCTGCAACAATTCCTTTGTTAAAAGGCTGCGGTCCTTTTTTTTTTTTTTTTTTTAAAGATTTTATTTATTTATTTGACAGGGAGAGACAGCGAGAGAGGGAACACAAGTGGGGGGAGTGGGAGTGGGAGAGGGAGAAGCAGGCTTCCCGTGGAGCAGGGAGCCCGATGCGGGGCTCGATCCCAAGACCCCGGGATCATGACCTAAGCCGAAGGCAGACGCTTAACGACTGAGCCACCCAGGTGCCCCGGCTGCGGTCCTTTTTAAGCTCCCATTGCCAGGTAGGCTTTTGTATCCTCTCAAGTGGCAGCCAGGAACAATCACTAGTGTGTGTCCTTTCTGCCTTTGAGCAATGGCTTTTTTTTCCCCCCCAACAAATATTTTGTGTAATTGTAATGTGAATGACACTGCTAGCATGAACCATTTTCTTTATTTCCTTACAATAGTGTGTAGTGATGAAGATGGACTATTTTTTTTTTTTTTTTAAGATTTATTAGAGAGAGAGTGAGTGCATGTGTGCATGCACAGGGTTGGGGTAGGGGAGAGGGAGAGGCAGAGAGAATCTCAAGCAGACTCCTCGCATAGCCCAATTCGGGGCTTGATCTCACCACCCTGAGCTCATGATGCAAGCCAAAATCACGAGTTGGACGTGTAGCCGACTGAGCCCTGCAGGTGCCCCCAAAGATGGACTAGTTTATGCAAATAATACAAAGCATAATTTAAGTGCAATGAGGAAGGCAGGAGGGTACTTTTTATCTGACTGATTGTAGTCTCCTTAATTACAGGTTGTTTTAACATAAAACTTTATTTACTCTGGTAAATTTCTGTCATGATGATACAAATCTTGCAGATGTAAATTGTCATTAAGTCTATGGAAGTGATGTTAAGGATGTCCTTTGCTCTACCAAAGCCATTATCAAATGAGGATTTAGTTGAGTTACACCAGTTCTTAAGTAAAAGAAGGAATATTGACAAGGGTGGTAAATGATTTGATTATCATAGAATTAAGAGCTTTTGAGAAAACTTGAATATTTTTTTGCAAAAACAGTCCTCTTAATAATCCTTGCCAAAGTCAGTCCTATAGAGTCTTGATGCCATCTTATGTCAAAAATTTTAGTTGGAAAATGACTCCTCCCACTCCCATCCCATTCTCTCTCTGCTCATAACACTGCTGTTTTGTTTTGTTTTTTTCACACTTTATATTTTTGATCCTAGGTTCAGAGGGTTAAATTATTCACACATCATACTTCTATTAATACTGTTGTAATTGGCTGTAAAAAAAAAAATACTATTGTAATAGTAATTGGGCCTTCCAAAGCCCTTCGCTTGTTATTTATCTATGTGGAATTTTTTATCTTTTTTATCTTTTGTTTTCCTTTCTAGATCCTAACATCTTCCTACATATGCCTCACCTCTTGGCTTTGTTTCACTCATGTTTCCTTTCGCCTTAAAGCTTTTTTTTTTTAAACTTAATTCAGTGTAATTCCCCCCCATTTCTTATTTCAGTTTGTTATTTTATTATTTTATTTCTTAACAATATTATTTTTGAGTAATCTTTATACCCAACATGAGGCTTGAACTTATAACCTTGAGATCAAGAGTCACACACTCTGTCCACTGAACCAGCCAGGCATCCCACTCAGTTTATTATTTAAAAATTTTTCTTTGAGTTGCTTTATTTATAGATTTTATTTTTTCTTCTGCCTTCCCAACGATAAGTAGACTTTTTTTTTTTAAGATTTTATTTATTTATTTGACAGAGAGAGAGACAGCGAGAGAGGGAACACAAGCAGGGGGAGTGGGAAAGGGAGAAACTGGTTTCCCACCGAGCAGGGAGCCCGATGTGGGGCTCCATCCCAGGACCCTGAGATCATGACCTCAGCCGAAGGCAGTCACTTAACCAACTGAACCACCCAGATGCCCCCCAACAATAAGTAGTCTTAAGAATGAGGATTATGTAACTAGTTTTTGCACTCCTCTAAATGTTAAAGAAGATAAATACAGAAAATGCACATCAGTTTGTCAGTTTAGTAGGTATAAACACAGTATTTGAAAATAAAACAGGTCCCTTGATCTTTCACCCTTTCTATTTACATGAGTAAAACTGTGTCAGTTTTGAGATTTCTCAGTGCTTTAATCTTACAGTTTAAAAAAGTGCCATTATAAAGAATTTCTAGAAAATCAGGAATATTTACCGAAATTGATATAATTTGTCTTTTCGTGGAATTAGGTACTTTCTTGTTTCCGTGATTGTAAAGCTTGCATTGGAATAAATTTTTATTTTTAAGTACCAAATTGATAGAATGGCATATAAGTGCATATTGAAGCAGCTCCAACAGAGCTTACTTTATTCTTCTATAGACCTTGATCCTTATTTGGAAAGACATTTTGTTCATACTTTTTGTGCTCAGTGCTAGAAGTGCAGCTAATTGTGATTTTGAAATAAGACCAAGACCACCAAGTTGATTCACATAGTCTACCAGGCAGCTGTTGGTTGGTAATGTTGCCATTTCACTACTGATCTGGATCGGAATCAGGGAGTCTTTATTTACTTTTGCATCCCAAGAGCCTTGCAGAGTATAAATGGGAATTAAATGCTTTTATGAATAAATGAGGAAGTTAGTGGCACAGCCGTGATTTTTTTTACTGTCGTAAGAAGGGATGCTCTAACAAACTAGGAATTCACTGTTAAGCCACAGTTTTCTGTCTCTGCGTCTCCTTTTGATTTATGATAAAGAAATAAGCAGATGCTCAAATCTAGAACCAAATAATATTACTGACAGTGGATACTTTGTGCAGCAATATACTCAGAGATGCTAAGTAACTTTCCCAGGGCCACCCAGTAGTAAACGTTGGAGCCAGCTTTTGAATCTAGCGAATGTGCTCCAGAATCTGTGTGTTTAACCATTATGCTCTCCTTTACCTCCGGTTGTAACCCACCCTGCCTGTCTCCTACACTTACCTCATGCCCCATCCATATAAACTATGAACAGTCTTTGAATATGACTGGCTCTTGTGCATTCCAGTATGCTCTTCCTTGTCTCTGGATGGTGGCCAACACTTAGTACAACTCCATTCACTTGGCAGGCTATGTAAGCATTGACCCTTGTGGGGTGCATTGTGACAGACCTGTCTCCTTCATCAGGGAAGAACCTTTTCAGTTTTAAGGATCTAGCTTTTCTCCTTATGAAAGGAGACATTTTCTTTTTGTAAAAACCTTCATTGAGCCACAAAAATAGAATTGAATATCTCCTTCTTTATGCTACTTCTGTGTTAGTTATATTCCTCTATTATTTTATAACAGCTTTATTGAGATATTCATATGTACTAAATTTCACAGTTTTCAGGTATACAATTCAGTGAGTGTTAGTATAATCATGGAGTTGTGCAACTATTACTACCACCTAATTTTATGACATTTTCCTCCTCCCCCAAAGAAACCTTGCACTCTTTAACTTTCACTTCCTATTCTCTCCTCACTAACCTATCCCTAATTCCTGGCAATCACTAATCTACTTTGTCTCTATGGATTTGTTTGTTCTGGAGATTTCATATCCCTGGAATAGTACAATAAGTGTTCTTTTCATTGATTTCTTTCACATAGTGTAATGTTTTCAAGGTTCATCCATGTTGTAGCATGTATGAGTGCCTCATTTTTATTTCCAGTATTGCCACATTTTTTTTTAAAGATTTTATTTATTTATTTGACAGAGAGAGATAACAAGAGAGGGAACACAAGCAGGGGGAGTAGGAGAGGGAGAAGCAGGCTTCCCGCTGAGCAGGGAGCCCGATGCGGGGCTCGATCCCAGGACCCTGGGATCATGACCCGAGCCGAAGGCAGACGCTTAACCGACTGAGCCACCCAGGCGCCCCTTGCCACATTTTTTTTAAATGCATTCATTAGTTGATGGATGTCTGCTATGAACATTTGTGTAGAAGTTTTTGTATGGATGCATTTTTTTGGTTTTGGGGGTTTATATCTAGGAGTGGACTTACTAGGTTATATGATAACTGTGTTCAATATTTTGAGGAACTGTTTTTCAAACTGGCTACACCATTTAAAATCCCACCAGTAGTCTATGAGGAGTCAGTCTTTCACATCCTCACCAATATGTGTTATTGTTCGTCTTATGATTACAGCTCTCCTAGTGAGTGTGAAGTAATATCTCGTTGTAGTTTTGATTTGCATTTCTCTAAAGAATGAGATGACTTTGAGCATTGTTTCATGTACTTATTGGCCATTTGTATATCTTCTTTGGAGGGTTGTCTCTTCAGATCTTTTTCCTGTTTCAATTGGCTTACTTGTCTATTGTTGAGTTATCAGGGTTCTTTATACATTATGGACATAAGTCCCTTATCAGACATATGATTTCCAAATATTTTCCCTCATTCTGTGAGTTGTCCATCACCTTCTTGATGGTGTACTTTGAAGTACAATAACTTTAAATTTTGGTGAAATTGAAGTTATTTTTTCTTTTGTTTGTGCTTTTGGTGTCATAGCTAAGAAGCCTAACTCAAGGTCATGAAGATTTACTCCTGTTTTTTTCTAAGAGTTTTATACTTTTCGTTCTTACATTTAGGTCTTTGATACATTTTGAGATCATTTTTGCGTATGATTTACATAGGGCATTCACAACCATGATAAAATGATCATAATTGTGATACAATCATTTGTTTACAAGTGTGTACCTTTCATAGCTTCTGAGCTTATGAAGACAATACCTGTGTCTTCCTTATTTGGGGATTCTTACTGTTTATTAGGTACGGCTTTTATTAAATCTGCCTGTGGCTTCAAATATTTTATCTTGAAGGCACACAGAAAAATTTGAAGAGTAGATATGAAAATAAATAGTTGATAGATATGTCCCCATGTTTTAGAGGGATATATAAACACATTATGGTGTACAAATATGATTGTCTATTATTTTTTCCTCACAGATTTCACTTATTTTCTTTTAAAAACAAGCTTTCATTAGTAGGTGATCTTTATTATCTTCAGTTAAGAAGATGTATTTTGAGCACCTACAGTATACTATTAGGTATTACGGATACAAATCAACTAAGACATTGTACTTGTCCTCAAGGATCTTACAGACTAATGGGGACATGGCAAGTAAACAATCTACTTTTGTCCTTTTTTTTTTTTTTAAGATTTTTATTTATTTATTTGAGAGAGAGAGAATGAGAGAGAGCACGAGAGGGAAGAGGGTCAGAGGGAGAAGCAGACTCCCCGCCGAGCAGGGAGCCCAATGTGGGACTCGATCCCGGGACTCCAGGATCATGACCTGAGCCAAAGGCAGTTGCTTAACCAACTGAGCCACTAAGGCACCCTGTCCTTTTTTTTTTTTTAAGATTTTATTTTATTTTATTTTAAAGATTTTATTTATTTATTTACAGAGAGAGACACAACGAGAGAGGGAACAGAAGCAGGGGGGGTGCGAGAGGGAGAAGCAGGCTTCCCGCCAAGCAGGGAGCCCAATGCGGGGCTCGATCCCAGGACCTTGGGATCATGACCTAAGCCGAAGGCAGACGCCTAACGACTGAGCCACCCAGGCGCCCCAAGATTTCATTTTTAAGTACTCTCTATACCATGTGGGACTTGAACCCACAACCCCAAGATCAAGAGTTGCATGCTCTACCAACTGAGCCAGCCACATGCCCCAAATATCATTTCTTTCTAAACTTCCTTCTCCTCTCTCTCCTGCTTTTAAGTTGTTTCTTTTTATTTTTTTTTCATTTTCAAATTTTTATTTAAATTCTAGTTAGTTAACATACAGGGCAATATTGGTTTCAGGAATAAGATTTAGTGATTCATCACTTACATACAACACTCAGTGCTTGTCATAACAAGTGCCCTCCTTAATATCCATCACCCATTTAGTCCCCCCTACCCACCTCCCTCCATCAACCCTCAGTTTGTTCTCTATCATTAAGAGTCTCTTATGGTTTGTTTCCTTCTTTCTCTCTCTTTTTTTCCCCCTTCCCATAGGTTCATCTGTTTTGTTTCTTAAATTCCACACGAGTGAAATTGTATGGTATTATTTCACTTAGCATAATATATTCTAGCTCTCTCCATGTTGTTGCAAATGCAAGCTTCCATTCTTTTTGATGGCTGAGTAATATTCCATTGTATGTGTACACCACATCTTTATCCATTCATCAGCTGATGGACATTTAGGCTCTCTCTGTAGTTTGGCTATTGTTGATAAAGCTGCTATAAACATCGGGGTGCATGTGTCCCTTTGAATCTGTATTTTTGTATCCTTTGGGTAAATACCTAGTAGTGCAATTGCTGGATCATAGGGTAGTTCTATTTTTAACTTTTTGGGGGGAACCTCCATACTATTTCCCAGAGTGTCTGTACCAGTTCTCATTTCTACCAACGGTGCATGAGGGCTCCCCTTTCTCCACATCCTCTCCACAATCTGTGTGTGTTCTTTAGCAAGAAATTCTCAAGAGCGATTTAAAATACTTGGTTATAGTGGTGGTGGCTTTGGACATCATGGCAAGTATGAAGCGTTAATACTGTGTTTGTTCCATATTTGGTGGGATGAGTAGGATGTATAATTGCCAGAGCTGGAATTGTAGAATTGTCCAAGAGAACCTGTATAGATTGGTTTTTAAGATGTTTCTAATTTTCACTGTCCCTTCGACAGTTGTGAGGCATATACATGCTTTTGCATGTATGGAAAGTTATATTAAATCAGATATGGTATCCATTCTGCAGTGTTGTTAGGTAAAGGATAAAGATATGTTAGTGTCAGGTAAATTTAATAAAAATTTATTATGGCTCAGGCTTCTTTTGTTTTCCCAAATCCTTTACCTAATTTAACTCATGCTGTGGCACCTTTTGTAGTTAAAGTTAGCAAAGTCTGTACATCTTTAACTAAATAGAAACAGATTGCACAAGAAGTAACTCAATTTTTATTAAACAGATATGAACTCTTAGACATAACTCAACATAGTATAGTACATAACCTATGTCGAAATAATTCTGCACTGCATATCTGAGATACTGAAACTTGGTGAAACCTTTTTATCTCAAGGCATTTTACACCGGGTCTCCCAACAGTTTCTAAAATATGTACTTTCAGGAAAAACCTTTGTAGCCATAGGCTTATAATAATTTCTTACTCATAATGGGTTATAATTATAAAGTACTTTGTCACATTAACTAATTTGGTCGTCACAGCAACTCTGTGCTTTGTTTCCCAAATGAATCATTTTAATAAATACGTATTCTTTGTAGACAGGAGGCTAGGGACTGGAGGCTTTCAGTGGATAATTAATTCAAGTTGTGAAGATTTGGGAATGATATATACATTGTTGCCACTGACATGGTGGAGGTGGGCCTTTTTTTAGGAGTAGGGCAAGTGGTAAAACCCAGGACCTTTGTTTATAGTTGTAAAAGAAAGTCTTTTTAGGGTGGGCGTGAAGGAGTGGGAGGGAGGGGTTTCACTGTAGGGGTTCTAGAAAGCCAGGTTGCTCCTTCTTATTTCTGTTCTAACACTCTCCCATGAACCACCGCCCAACTGGCAAGCCCAACTCCTTTTTTCTTCCGTTCCTGCCTGGAGTGGTTAATGTTGTGGGTAAGGGTTGGGCTCTTAATATATATATTAATAAGTAATATATAGAAAAGTACCACTGTAAATAATAAGATTATTGTTAGGCTCTTTAGGTATTAGTATCTTATTTTTTTTTTTAAAGATTTTACTTATTTTTTTGACAGAGAGAGGGAACACAAGCAGGGGGAGTGGGAGAGGGAGAGGCAGGCTTCCCGCCGAGCAGGGAGCCCGATGTGGGGCTCGATCCCACGACCCTGGGATCATGACCTGAGCCGAAGGCAGACGCTTAATGACTGAGCCACCCAGGCGCCCCTGATTTTTTCATTTTTATAAGTGAAAAAGCTAAGGTTCTAGACAACTGAGTGACTTAATGAAGGTTACAAGTGGTGTTAATTGCAGAGTCCTGTCTAGATTTCAAGTCTTCAGAAGTAGCAAGTAAGAGCAGAAATACTCAAAATTTTAGGGTATCAGGGAATGATAAGGCATATGTTCATGGTAGCTTTTGAAAATAAATATATCTTTTGGTATAAATCCTGTTGGCTTATTACCTGCATTGTTGTATGGTAAGAAAATTGTCATCTTTGTATTTATTGATAATGTAATGGATTTTAAAAAATAATATAATTTCTGATAAAATTTAAGAATGACCTATCCTTTTTGAGTTTCTCAGCCTTCACACAAGTATAAAAAGTTATTTAACAACATACTTTTAAGTCATGTTACTGAGAAATGTTCTCCAAGGTTGCCGCTTGCAATAGGGCATAAACTGTTTGAGGGTAATTTAGAGGTGGTTTGGGAATACTACTAATTGAAAGATTGGAACCAGCTGTGAGAATTAGATAGGAAATTGTCTTTCCTTCCTGCCATATTTTAGACCTATAACTTTACATTTTTGGAGGAAGATTTTAAACATTTGATAAATGATTTATTTTGTAGCTTACCTAAAGTTTATTAGAACATTAGGAAATACTCAGGCTTAATACTATGCATCTTTTAATTTTTTTTTTGCTTATGTGGACTTTATGAAAATTCTTTTTTAGCTTTGTTAAAATACACCTAAAATTTATAATCTTAACCATTTTTATTTTTAGTTATTTAAAAATTATTACATTTTATTAAGTTTTTTATTTTAATTCTGGTATAGTTAACATACAGTGCTATATTAGTTTCAGTTGTACTGTATAGTGTGACTCAACAATTCTGTACATTAGTCAGTGCTCATCATATGTATACTCTTTAATCCCCATCACCTGTTTCAACCATCCCCCCCCAATCTTCCCCCCCCATCTTAACCATCTTTAAATACAGGTCAGTAGTGTTACATTGTTGTATATTCAGTCTCCAGAACTTTTTTATCTTGTACAGAAACTATACCCATGAAACAATAATTCCCCATTTTCCCTTCTCTCCCAGCTCTGGCAACCACTATTCTACTTTCTATGAATTTGACTACTCTAAATACCTCATAGGAATTGTATAGTATTTTTCTTTTTGTGGCTTGTTTCACTTAGCATAATGCCCTCCAAATTTATCCATGTTGCATTGTCAGAATTTCCTTCCTTTTAAAGAATGAATAATATTCCATTATATATTCCATATATATATATATACATATATACACACATACACACATATATGCATACATACACCACGTTTTGTTTATTCACACTTTGGTTGCTCCTGTCTTTTGGCTGTTGTCTTACTGCTATGAACATGGGTGTACAAACATCTCTTGGAGAGCCTGCTTTCAGTTCTTTTGGGTATATACACAAAAGTGGAATTGCTGGATCATATTTTAAATTTTTTGAGTTTTCCATAGCAGCTGCCCCATTTCTATCCAGCAGTGTATAAGGGTTCCATTTTTTGTATATCCTTGTCAACATTTCTTTTCTTGTTTTTTTGAATAATAGTCATCCTGTTATTGGTATCTCAGTGTGGTTTTGATTTTCATTTCCCTGATGATTAGTAATGTTGAGTATCTTTTCATGTACTTGTTGGTCATCTGTATTTCTTCTTTGGAGAAACACCTATTTAGGTCCTGTGCCAATTTTTGAATCAGGTTGTTTTTTGTTATTGTTGAATTGTAGCAGTTTTGTATTTTTGGATATTAACCTCTTATCAGATATATGATTTGCAGACATTTTCTCCCATTCTAGAATTGGCCTCATCACTGCCTTTCCCTTTTCCTGCCCAGCAATTTAAACTCTATCCAGGCAAAAATACTTGCAGCGTCAGGATTTATTTTATTCTCTCCTGGATGCCTTCTACATTCACCTGGGGAACCTCTATTTTTCCAAAGGCATCTCAAGCATCTCTTCTGTAAAGCCTTTTCTGATCACCCTCTACTTCCCCAGGCAGAATGGAATTGAGCGCTGAACCCTCTGTGTTCTTCTGTCATAGCATCTGAAACATTTTAGTGTTACCTATTTGTTTACCTGTCAGTTTTGCTTTACTGGATTGAAAGTGTTTGTGAGCAGTGTCTGTGTTGTTAGTCTTTTTATCTTTAACTGTAGTCCCTGGTGTATGGTGTATAATTAAATAATAAATGTTTTTTTTAAGAGAATGTGTGATGATGAATAATTATTAAGTCAGTCTATTGGATCTCCAGAGTTATACTAGAATAGACTCTAATTTTGGTTTTCTGTGATACCATACGGGCAACTATTTGCAAAATGGTTTCTGGGAGAATGTAGCACTCCTTTGCAAGTTCCTGGTTGGTAGTCCTCATTCTCTCCACACAATCCATAGCCACTTTGTGTCAGATCTTTGTTACTGGGTAGACTTTTGATTAGGGCTTATAGTACTGTACATATATAACTTTTTAAACTTATGGCAACTTTATCCCAGAAGGGTTATTTCTGATTTGCAAGTCTTTTGAAAATACTTTAAGGGTATATGTCAGATGGAACTGCTCATGTTATTCCAGATATATTTGCTATCCTTGTTATTGAGGGCAAACCAAAGAGCCTGGGAAATAATCCTTTGGTTGGCATTTAAGACCAAACCAAAACAAAAGCTGGTATCTTTCCTCCTTTTCCATTAAGACTAGCTTTTGTTATGAATTCTTATAATAAATGACTTCACTGAAGTCTTGCAGCTTGTGATGTCCCCTGGTGTGAAAATCATGAAAATATTTTACTGTTATAGCAAATTTCACATTTAAGCCATATCCCAAAAAGTCATTAGGAAAAGTTCTGGAAAAAGAACAGTCACCATCAAGTGATATCCTACCAAAAGATGGATTGCTACTATTTTAGATGATTTAGTTGTGCCAGTTATATGGTCTTTTTATGAGTTATGCCCTACATGATTTCCAGTAAAACTTTGATTTTAAATGTAAACATTTATTTAAACATTTAATTCACTCCTAATGTAAATAATAAATTGTTCTGTGTTCTTGTAAGTTTTTACTTTAAGTGCCAGAAATTGCCTACATATAGGCACATTGTACATTGAATTCAATGAAATAATTTTCATCCTTCCTCTTAGTGACAGTGTTTTTGTTTTCTGAGTGATGAAAAAGTAATTAGTTATGAAATGAGACACTGACTATAATAGAATCTTCTCTAAGTGAAACATTTGAACTGTTCTCCTGTTTTTTTGTAAGAGTACTTAGCACTTCTATGTGAGTTTTTATTGCTTACAAATGTTGTCAGCTGCAAAGGGAGCAGTGGCTTACATAATTTAATATAGGGGTAGTCCAGAATTCATTTGTTCGACTTGTAAATTATTTTAGAATTTGTGTTGGAACATTGGTATCTCTGAAATCAAGGTATGTGCAGCCCTTTTCCAAAGTATAGTAAACCATACTGTAACGTCTTGTATTGAAATAAATTGTAAACTCCCCAGCAGTTTTTTTTAGGTTACTGTGAGGTTAGGGTTCCTGTTCAGTGTCTCTCTTTTCCTAATCTTCTTCATTGCACTGTGGTGGTAGTAGACTACAGTGATCTCTGAGATACAGACAGTCTAAAACAAAACTGCCTTTAATTCTCTATACTAGCAACCTTTTTTTTTTTTTTAAAGTAATCTCTACACCCAGAATGGGGCTGGAACTCATGACCCCAAGATTAAGAGTCACATGCTCTACCAACTGAGCCAGCCAGGCACCCCTATACTTGCAACTTTACTTTTGGTCTGGGGTATAATCATTTGGTTGTTAAAGTTTTCACTTTTTGAAAACCTCCGTTATCCTTTATTGTCACTTGCCAGGCTGCTCTGATGGATAGCACCTGCTCTCCTTTATGGACATAAACATTAATGTTTGAAAATAAATTAAAAAGTACAATCCAATGTGATCTACAAGGTAGACATTGGGCCATTAATTAATTCCAAAACACTTTTGTGTTTGTCTGCCATACACCATCTGTTTTGTGGATTGGGGATCCAGAGGTAATAATAGATATACACAATCTTTGAGAAGTGTCCATCTTGCAATTTGGTTACGGAGTGGTGGGGAGGGAGACAGGTCAAAAATTACAATGGATTTTGATAAATTCTGTGATCGAGATAAGGAGAGATTGTCTCCTTATCTGAGACATGAGAATGCATGGAAGGGTCATTTAACCCAGAGTTTGAAATGTTGAGAAATGCTTCCAGGAAGAGGTCACATCTTCGATTGAGTCTTAAAGGATGAGTAGGAATTAGCCAGTTAAGGAGGAAGGGAAGCCTGGAAATAGACTAAGATGATATGACAGGAGACATAGGAGGTAAGCCTTAGAATAAAGGGTGGCTGTCATTTATTGAGCACCTACTTTGTGCTGAATGCTGCATTACAAGGCTTAAACCACTTGCCTCATAGTAATCTAAAGGGCAGGTGCTATTATCCTCTGTATACAAATGAGGAAATAGAGTTGTAACTCTCCTGCAGTTATGACAGGGTTATCGAGTAGCAGGGTTAGTTTGAAAAACCTAGTTTTTCTCGGGGCATCTAGCTGGCTCAGTTAGACCACACGACTCTTGATCTTGGGGTTGTGAGTTCAAGACCAACATTGGGTGTAGAACTTACTTAAAAAAATAAATAAAAGAAAATGTTAAAAAGAATGTTCAACCTTATAAAAAAATACAAATAAAAACCCTAGCTTTTCTGGCTTCTTGTCGAGGCTGCTTCTTCCCAGGAAAGAACAGTTTCAAGAAGAAGGAAATAAGTAGTTGCCATGCTGTTGAAAGGTCAGTTATGCAGGTTAAGTTCTGAAAAGTGTCCAGGGGCATTTTTGTGACTTGTTTGTTTATTCAAGAGGTATTTACTGAGAGTCTCTTAAGTGCCAAGAACTGTGCTGGGCATTAGGAATAAAAGGGCATGCCAGAGTGGCAGAGGTAGAGGGGTGAAAGGAAGCAGGGACACTTGAATGAAAACTTGTGTAAAGAAGCTTGATTGCAAAGGAAAAGATAATGATATAGCAGTAAATATAGGGGAAATTGTGTATGTGTATGTGTTGTCTAATATGGGAAGTACTTTAATTGTTTATGTGCAGAGGAGAAAGAGCCATAGCAGAGGAAGAGTTTATGATGAAGTAAAACTAGTGATTGATTGATTCATCAAGGATGTTAAAGAATGAGGGGAGACAGGGACCAAAGTCTTTTAGATTGCATGTATCTAATTAAGTAGATTGCAGGATGATCCTCACGTAAATTTGTAATGGCCCTAGAATTTTAGTATGATTACCCAGCTCTTGGATAATGGAAACTTGACTAAACATTGAAACTTCATATTCACACGATCACTGTGATTCCTTATGTCTGATTTATGCATCCATCTTTTATCTTCCTCGATTATCCTGGCCATACCTCCTGTCTATCATAGCATTTCTTATATTGCCTGAGAGTGATTGATCTCCCCCTCCTCGACCACATGCTTCTTGGATGGGGGATTGGTAGAGGCTGTGTCTGATGCTACCCAGCATCTGGAATAATCTCACTTTAATAAATGCTTTATTGAACCAATGAATCATTGAATGACTCAGTTCCTTATTTGTGTTATTTTTGAGCAGCAGTGTTTTGCTTTTTAAACTTTTAAGAGTTAAAAGGTATATATCTACCCTGTACAGATTTTATTTTGTGTAGTTAAGCACTTTAAGTTATGCCCAATTTTCAGTGAAAAGAGGACTTTAAATATTTGGATGCTGAGAGGGCTTACGGTTCCATACAACCTAAAGAGTTTCTTAGTCTTTTCCTTTTTGAGATTGTAGTCTATCTAGAAGTGCAGAAATAAGATACTCTCACAAATTTTATTTCCTGTTTTTTTAAGCTTTATGTAAAAAGCTAGTGATGCAGTTTTTAAAAATTACGTTTCCTGTGAATGTGGCACGTAGTCCGCCTTGTTGGATGCTCATTGATGTCATGGAATTTTCTTTTCTCAGAACCCTGTCCAAAAGATCCCTGACTCGCATGAAATAACTCTAAAGCATGGCACTAAAACGGTAAGTTTAAAAAATTTGATTCTTTCCTCTCAGTAACAAGGCTCTCATGGAAAAGTAAACCAATGATACGTTTGTGTTAAGGCTAATTGCACAATCAACTGATAACACAGAAGCTGTAGGCATTAAAGAAAAAGAAAGATTACATTTCTATTTAATCAAAATAACCATTGCGTTTCATTTAAAATAGCAACACTTACTGTTATTGTTGGCTTTAAAACCTTGTTCTTTGATAGGGGAACATTTCAAGTGAAAAAAGAAATGAAACTAAAATACAGTTTTCCTTTTTATGGTGTGGGAAAATTTCTCATTACCCTTAGCTTTATTTCTATATCGTAAAAGGCCTGAGTTCATTTTTTAGATGAACATTGAGATAAGAAATGAATATAAAATAGTAACTGTTTTGCTTTAAGATTATTATTGCTTAGATTTACAGATTCTATTTCTGTATTGTTATATTTATGTTAAAGATTAATGATGTAAAATTTTGAGTTATAACATGAAATCCTTTTATTGTAAAGCCATTAAAAAAGTAGTAGTTGAATGAATGAAACCTCATGAATGAAAGAATAAAATTACCTTGCTTTCTCTTTTCAACGAAACTGCCTTTTTCTAGATGTCGGATATGTAAAGAAGTAGGAACATGCATCCTATAATGAGGAAAACATTAGTCAGTAGAAATCGACCGAGAAATGATGCAAATGATAGAATTAATAGAGAAAGATGATGTTCTTGCCGAATTTTTTGCTTTTG
This sequence comes from Callorhinus ursinus, assembly GCF_003265705.2. Taxonomy (NCBI): domain Eukaryota; kingdom Metazoa; phylum Chordata; class Mammalia; order Carnivora; family Otariidae; genus Callorhinus; species Callorhinus ursinus. Next base: position 63,900,851 of record NW_027397065.1, on the reverse strand, counting down.
AAAATACCATTTTCATAATATTTGTTAGAGTATAGTGGGTTTATTGTTGTTTTAAATGAAGTGAACAATAAATATTTTAAAATGGCTTCGTTTAAAGTTTTACTGTGGTAAATACAGGTTCCTATAACTCACATAAACAAATGCTTTTTGGGGTCATCAATAGATTTAAAGAGTATAAAGTAGCTTGAAACCTAAGTATCTGAGAACTGCTGTTTTAAGAAACCATTTCCATCTGATTTGTGATTTTATATCTACTTTTTATTAAATCAGACTTCTGGTATTTTTCTGAAATTGTGACAGGATTTTACTAATTTTCATGTTTTTAAGTAAATTAGGAAAGGAACTGTAGACAGTTTGTACTTAAACAGAAGATTCCCTATCATTTAGTTCAGAGATTTTTTTTTTTTTAAGACTTTATTTATTTGACAGAGAGACACAGCGAGAGCAGGAATACAAGCAGGGCGAGTGGGAGAGGGAGAAGCAGGCTTCCCGCTGAGCAGGGAGCCCGATGTGGGGCTCGATCTCAGGACCCTGGGATCATGATCTGAGCTGAAGGCAGCCGCTTAACTGACTGAGCCACCCAGGTGCCGCAGTTCAGAGATTTTTACGAGTGTTCATGAGTTTTACACGTTTTATTTAAATATTTCTATTTTTTTAAATTTAATTTTATCTTTTAAAGAATTATAATTAAAAACATAGTACCCACTTGTTTTGCACATTAAAAAATCAATTAGAGCTTCCTTTTTTAAAAAAAAAAGGTTTATTTAATTATTAGAGAGAGCACGCATGAGTGGTGGGGGGAGGGGCAGAGGGAGAGGGAGAAATGGACTCCTGTTGAGTGGGGAGCCCTCCTGAGTGGGGAGCCCTCCGCAGGGCTCGATCCTAGGATCCCAAGATCATCCTGGGATAATCGTAAGATCATCCAGAGATTATGACCTGAGCTGAAGGCCGACCAATGATTCCCTGGAAGTTGCAAGTTGCTGGCTCCAAACAGCCCTTTCTCTTTCCCCAAGGAGGACTCAAGGAAGATGACTACGGCTAGTCATCAGTTCTCCTACCCTGACTGTAGGCCTCTGCCCCTGGGTTCTCCATGCTGGTAATTGCAGCGAGGGAGTGGAGCTTACACCCTTGAGGGGAGGACAGGCACAGAATAGACAAACCACAAATGAATTTGCAGTTTCAGATTGTATTGTAATGGGATGAACACTGGTGCAGTTGGTCCTATCAGGAGGAGGACACCTCTTTAATTCTTTTTTTTTTTAAGATTTATTTATTATTTATTTTGAGAGAGTGAGGATGAGAGAGAGAGAGAGAGAGTACATGAGGGGGGGAGGGTCAGAGGGAGAAGCAGACTCCCTGCTGAGCAGGGAGCCCGATGTGGGACTCCATCCCGGGACTCCAGGATCATGACCTGAGCCGAAGGCAGTCGCTTAACCAACTGAGCCACCCAGGCGCCCCACCTCTTTAATTCTAACAGGAGGGTAGAAGGATAGAGTGGGCATGGACGCACTTTTGTTTGTAGTTGGTAGTAGCAGAAGTCACTTCCTAAACTTCAAAAGCTACTGTTTATTTTTATTATTTTTATTTTTCATTGCTTTAGGTTTTAGGACATATAATTGTTCAGGCATAAAAAATGACTTAGTTCTCATTTGAATGCTTTCTTTAACACATTTAAAGTAGTACTTATCTAATTTAAACATATAATAAGTCATTAATTATATATAATTCCCTTATGTTCTGAAATCAGTGTTTGCAGGTAGTGATTGAAATGAGTAAAATTATTTTGTAAATATCTGGTTTTAATTACAGTAATTCTATTACATTAATAACATTTCAAGTCTATTAGGAGAACTGATTTATAGTTGCTTCCTTTATATAAAACTTTGATCCTTTTAGTATTTCATATGTATGGTAATATCTGTTAATTATTTCTAATGTATTTTTTTCCTCCTGAGAGGGCAGTAGATCCAGGGACTTCCTGCTTAAGAATAGTGAGTTACGAATTGGGCATTCACATGTGCATTGGACCTAGGAAAATTCACAGGGAAGGCAGATATTTTATGGAAACAGTATAAAAGTGGTATTATAATGTAGTTAAGTCACTTATAAGTTCAGCTTTAAAAATAACTGTTTAAGGTGATTATATTGAGTCATTTAGCCATATACACAAGAAAATAATTTCTACTTTGTCCTACTTCATTAAATCGATTTCTTAACATTCCCTTTGGCATTTTCTCATTTTGGTAATTTTAGATTCATGTGGTCTTCTGTTAGTGGTAGTTAAAATATCAAAAGGTTTTCTCAAAATTGTTTATTGAAAAAGCTGAATTATTTATGAGGTTTGGTAGATAAGTTTGGACTAAGCTGGCAGTTACATTAATTACATTAAAATATTTTTTCTTTATTTCAAAAGAAAGAACAGTCATAATAACAAAGTCAAATAATAGAGAAGATGCTATCCAGTCACACTTTTTAGAAGTAATGACAGCTGGTGGACTGTACTTCCATATGCCTATAATATAGGAGGTCGGGTTAGAGAAAGGCAATGGAGGTTATTATAGACTGTAAGTAGCTTTTCTCCAGTTAAAAATTTTTTTTTTTTTAAACCAGGTTTCTGCTTTGGGTCTGGATCCCTCAGGTGCCCGTTTGGTGACTGGAGGCTATGACTATGATGTTAAGTTTTGGGATTTTGCTGGAATGGATGCTTCTTTTAAGGCATTTCGATCCCTTCAGCCCTGTGAATGGTATGTATTGCACAACTTAATACCTTCATATTTGAAGATAGAGTTGTTATCATTTGAATTCCGTCTATAATGCTTTGTACCAAAATACACTTAAGTTTATATGACCATATGTTACCTTCATTATTTGAATGAAAGAAAAATGTACCTTAAATTTCTTTCCTTCACTTTCATTAACCTAAATTTTAAAGATGTTTTCAGTTTTTTGTTTTGTAAAAAAAATTTGTATTTAGAGATTATTACCTTGCCTAGTTTATTTCAATACTCTAGTAAATACTGTGTAATGTTATGTGTATGTGTATGACATATGCTAAGCCAATAACCAGGTGCTAAGTCAGTGCTGCACTGCGCAGGTATGGTCAGCTAGCATTATATCAGAAAGGGCTTTACATGTTGCAACCACAAGCCACCCTCTTATTTCTGTTTTTGACCATATCTTTTAGATATCTTTTAGATATTAGATATCAAAAATAGATTTTTATTGGTGAAACTGATAGCTTGTTAACTTGCAAATGTATGTTGGAAATGAGGTCTTATTGACTAACTAGATATTCAAGATATGTGAATTAGCTGAACTTTACTTAGACCCAATTTTCTACTCATGCAAGCATGAGTAGGGCTTAGGAATCTAGTTTGCCTTTAACTTGAACTCTTGGGGATGATGGTTTTTGCTATACCTAGTATCTACCTGTAAACTCTGGATTCTTTCAACTATATGGATAAAGTTCCTATTTCTGGGCTATTGAGTGTTTGCTTTCAGTGAACCTTTCATGAAAGTGGTGGTTGGAGTAACTGAAAGGCTGGAGAGCTGGGATTTTTCTTAATCTTGTGGAACAGGTCGTATGAATTGTTTTTGCTTACTTGCTAATAAATGCTTAGGTAATAAATGTCTATATGTGACTCAGAATTGGGTCTGAGACCTCAGATTTCTCTGGGAGCTACAGTTATCTAGCAAAGTAACCTAAAAGTTATATCTAAACATGGCTCTGGTCAGTTTTGTACAAATCACACTGACTTGTAAATTTTGAAGTCCTAACTCTTAAACTATCTTTAGTAAAGATTTGAGAATTCCCTAAATGAACATAGCAGATCTCTGATCAATTGGAAAGGAAAAAAAAAAATAAAAAACAGGGTATCTCCAATGATGGCTGTATTTAATAAAGCTCTTATTATTTAAAATAGTAACTTGGTATCTTGAGTTAGTATGATGACTTTTAAAAAATGTATTTAAAATATGAGGTAATATCTTTTATTCCCGTGTAATAGTCTCTTGATTAAGGATTGTGTTCCCCTTCTACTTTTACAACTGTAAATTCACTTGTTCAGGATTATTCAGTACTCTATTAATGATCAGCTCTGAATAGAATCATGTCTCATGAGTCTCAAGCCAGTGCTCTATTACTAAACTGTGTCATTTGCTACACTGTTGTAATTGAAAATGCAGAAAAACCCAAGAAAAAGCTTATTTTCTCTTCCATAATTAAATTGTTGCATCCTATATATAATAGTGAGCTATCAAAGGGTAGATGGGAATAAAGAGAATTCTTGACAATCTGTACAAGATTAATATAAATTCTAGTATTGCAAACAGTATGTGAATGTTACTGTTTTATATCATGAGAACTGTTTAACTTTGCTATCATTTGCCCCTAATGTCCAAGTAATGTGACTCTATTTTTTATGACAATACGTATTTTTTTACTTAATGTGTGTTTTATATCTATTTATGCATCCATCTGTAATTCATTTTTTACTGTGAAAAATTTCAAACATAGAGAAAAGTAAAGGGATTACTATAATAGCTGTTTATCCTTTACCTAGATTTAGGTAAATTAGGTAGATTAGGCGCCTGGGTGGCTCAGTTGATTAAGCGACTGCCTTCGACTCAGGTCATGATCCTGGAGTCCTGGGATCGAGTCCCTCATCGGGCTCCCTACTTGGCAGGGAGTCTGCTTCTCCCTCTGACCCTCCCCCCTCTCATGTGCTCTCTCTCTCTTTCTCATTCTTTCCCTCAAATAAATAAAATCTTTAAAAAAAATAGATTTAACAGTTACATTTTGTAATTTTTCAACTATTTAAAAGTAAAGACATATATAACTTTCACTTTGAAATAATTCAGCATGAATCTTTCAAAAATATAGACATTTCCCTATATAAATATAGCTCCAATTACCCTAACAAAATTATTTAGAATTTCTTAATATTTCTAATAATCATTCCATATTTAAATTTCCCCAGTTTGCTCTCAGAATGTGTTTTAATGCTGGTTTGTCAAACATGGATCCAATCAAGTAATACATATCATGTTTATTGTGTACCTCTCTTGCATATCTTTTAATCTAGAAGAGGGTCTCCTTCCAAACCATTTTCTTTCCCATGACTTTATTAAACAGACAGGTCTGTTGTGTTTCACAAGGTTTTTCCTCCCTGAATTTTTTAATTGCTTCTTTATGGTATCATTTAACTTATTTCTTTGTCTCCAGTATTTCCTATAGAAGATTCAAAGCCTTGATGATATAGTGTATCACATCACATGGCATGTATTTATTGTCTAGTTGTAGCTGACAGCGCAACTTGTTGTGACTCACATGTAGCTGACAGCGCAACTTGTTGTGACTCACAATTAAGATTGATCCCTGGATTAAATTGGTGACATCTGATTCTTCCATTGTAAAGTTAATATTATATACTTGAGATAGGCAAGAACTTTGTGGGGAGGAGTTGGTTGCATGGAAATATCTAGATTCTCATCATCACTTCACTTAATAAGTTTAGCATCCATTGATTATTCATACCTGAATCAGTTCTCTCATTGAGGGTTGTAAGTTGGTGCTTTTCTTGATTTTCTAAATTCCATTATTTCATCTACATTTATTTGTTGACGTTCTTCTAATAGAACTTTTCCATATTAACTGATGTTATTTGGTTACCCTAAAATACAGTTCTGTGAAGTCAGGATAAATACTTCGTTATTTCTTTAACTACCCATTTTTATTTCAGGGGTAGGTGGTGATAAATGAGTTGTTGCTGTTATTGGTGGTGGTCTTTTTTTCTTTTTCCTTTTTGAGTGGCAGGATTTATGACTTTAAAATTTTCATGTGGTCCAGTCAGTTGTAGTCATTATTCTTTTTGATGTTTAAATTGTCCCAGATTTGGCCAGGGGAGTCCCTGATTGCTATGTAGTTTTGATATGTACTCATTAGACTTTAAAAGCTTACTTATTTTCTGGCCTAACATGATGTAAGCTTCCTGGTATATTCCTTTCCAGGTCCTAGAATCGGCATTTCCCCATGGAGATCTTTTTTTTTTTTTTTTAAGTGGGAATGGTATTTAGAGACCAAATCTGAATGTTACACCTGCTCATTAATAGTGGGATATCATTCCTTCTTGACCTTTTCAGTGGAAAGAGGTAGAAAATACGGGTGTGTGTGTGGGGGTGTGTGTGTGTGTGTATTTAAGTGACAAGATCATATGGGTATTTCCATTTCAAATTTTAGTAAACTTTAACTTCAGAATATTTTTTAATTTACAGAAAAGCTGCAAAGATCATCCAGAGTTCAGGCATACCCCTAACTCAGTTTCCTCTCTTGTTTATATCTTACATTACCACGGTACATTTATGGAAGTAAACCAACGTTGGTACATTACCATGAATCAAACTCCGAACTATTTTTGCATTTCATTGTTTTTTTCCAGTAATATGCCTTCGAAGATACTCCTTACGTTTAGTCTTCATGTCTGTTTAGTCTTCTCTGGTTTATTAATGCCTTCTCAGTCTTGCCTTGTTTTTCCCAACCTTGACAGTCTTGAGGGGTCCTGATCAGGTATTTTGTAGAATGTTTCTTGATTTGTTTTTTTATGATGTTTTTCCTGGTTAGACTGGGACTCTGGGTCTTGGGGATGAATATCACAGAGGTGAAGTGCCCTTCTTATCACATAGTGGGGGTACATGCTATCATGTTTTTAAGGTTTCTCCACTGTAAAGTTAATTTTTCCTCCCCTTTCCATATGCTATTCTTTGGAAGTAAGTCAGTAAATGCTGCTTACATTTGGGAAGATGGAAAAATTAAGCTCCACCTCCTGGAGGGGGTAGGGTTTACATAAACTACTTGGAATTCTTTAAGGAAGAATTGTCTCTTCTTCTCCTATTTATTTATTTATTTATTTATTTAACCAGTTATTTCTACCAGTATTGACTATTTGATATTTGTTTTCTATCTTGGGTTATAAGCCAATACAATGTCATTTATTATGTTGCTAAGATTATTTCAGCTGTAGTCATTAGGAGCTCTTGTGATTTGGCTCTTATGATCCATAAGAGGCATATCTTTGATATGCCTCCTTTTTTTTTTGAGTACATTTTACTTTTTGGTACTATTAGATGCTCCAGACTCATCTTGTGTTGTCCCTCCCCCAGTCCTAGAATCAGTCATATTTGTTAGGACAGTGGTATCTAAAAATAGGATCTAGGTTCTTGGTGTGCTTGTTGTTCCTTCTAGGCCTTCTCAGCTGACAGAGCTGGGAATTAAATGCGTGTATACTCACCTATGTGTGTGCTAGATCTATACAATTGTTTCTTTATCCATTTGCATCCATGTTAAGGTAAACAGGGGTTCATACCCATGTCTCCGACTCTAATCTAGAATACACTGGTTCGCTCTAGCCTTCCTCCTTGGAAACCTTCACTTTCTAACAGTGAGAACTCTGGCTCCCTCCAACCATTATTTCTATGTTTGTTTAACCCAAGTATATGTGTGGAACAGTCACAGAATGGTTAAGCTGTATCCTTGCTCCATTTTTTTAAAGATTTTATTTATTTGACAGAGAGAGAGAGAGAGAGAGCACAAGCAAGGCGAGTGGCAGGCAGAGGGAGAGGGAGAAGCAGACTCTCCACCGAGCAGGGAGCCTGATGCTGGGCTTGTCCCAGGACTCCAGGATCATGAGCTGAGCCGAAGGCAGACTCCTAACCAACTGAGCCACCCAGGAGCCCTCCATTTTTTTTTTTTTAAGGGAAAGTCTCTTTGAAGTTTTTAAATTAGAATTTCACACTGAGAAATTATTGATGAGATTATTGGTAAGATGATTGATTTAGGAACTAAATCCAAAGGCAAGCTCTCCACTCTATCATCCACTCAGGTAGGACACACAGTGGGAGAGGCAGGGTGGCTGTGGAGAATCAGGATCCTACTAGGCAGAGCTTGAGCCTTTGACCCAAGCCAGCTCTTTAGTTCTGCCCAACCCCTGCACATCTAGCTGGAAGCTGCTGATACCAGGAGAGGCAGGGAGCTGCAGGGCCACTGAGGAACCAGCCATAAGTTGGGGCGTGGGGAGCTTGTGATGGCAAGGAGGCCTCCGCACCTTAAACTGCTGAGTACTTCTGGGAGCCCCGGCTGTAGAACTCCTTGGAATGGATCCATGGTGGTCCTCTTCTCATTCCAGAAGGTGTGACCTTTGAGAGGAGGCAGCTAGCAGACACCTTGTGAGTGCAAGATCACAGCACTTGGCTTCCAAGTACTTGTCCTGGGACTGGGGGTGAAGGAAGGGGTGCTGGCCCAAGGGGAGGATTCTTCAGCTTGTCCCTGTTGACCCCAACACTTCAGTCAGCCAGCCCATTCTCACATATATTAGTTATATTTATATAGTCATATATATTATAATTATATACTAAAAAGACAAAAAACCTGCCTGAAGAGAAACTCCTAAAGGACCCACGTGACTCAGGAAGTTTACTGTCCCCTCACCCCTCACCTCTCCCAAATTCTTGTATAAAATCATCTAGTGCAATCCTCATGAAACCCCCACTCGCCCCAGCTCCCCCCACCTTGGCCCTCCTGAGTCATCTGCTGAGCAGGGAGCCTGCTTCTCCCTCTGCCTGCAGCTCCCCCTGCTTGTGCCCTCTCTCTCTCTCTCTCTCTGACAAATAAATTAAAAAATAAAAATAAATAAATAAATAAAGTAGCCTTTCTTTATTTTCATGTTGATCTGTTAACCCTTTAGATTGAATTGCTCACCCCTATGAGAATCTATAAACATCTGTTACTCAGCTAAATTTTTCCATACCTTTTGTCATTCATCTACATTGTTCTTGTGTCACCTGTGAAGAAAACTTAAGGGAGTTTGTTGACTGTCTTGAAGGTATAAAAGCAGAGTGAGCTGTTTTTAGACCATCTGTTCACCATGGTGAGTAAGTGGGTGTCAAACAGGCATTCACACAAAGATCCCCATAGCCATTCAGGATAGGAGTCGGAGTCCTAAATTTAGAAGTGAGCATGGGATCAGGTGTTTTGAATTTTGGGCATCTCTGATGAATTTTTTAGCATTTTTGACCTGGCTCTCATTTCCCTGGGACGCTAAAAATACTTTGAGGTCAAATGTTTTCTTTTTTCTTTTTTTTTTTTTTTTAAAGCGCTAATTTTCTTTTCTTTTCTTTTTTCTTTAAGATTTTTATTTATTTATCTGAGAGCGAGAATGAGAGAGAGAGAGAGAGAGAGCGCACATGAGAAGGGGGGAGGGTCAGAGGGAGAAGCAGACTCCCCGCTGAGCAGGGAGCCCGACGCGGGACTCAATCCTGGGACTCCAGGATCATGACCTGAGCCGAAGGCAGTCGCCCAACCAACTGAGCCACCCAGGCGCCCGAGGTCAAATGTTTTCTTGACCTACCAGCATAATAATGAGATTTTTCAAAATGCTTTTCTTCTGTTGTTATTCAACTTCTTTTTGATGCAGCTTCCATTTTGGTATTTTGAAGTATGTTTAATAATTTGTTTTGGACTTTTGCCCAGCCAGCATCCATATTAGATTTGTGAATCTCTAGTTTCAGAAGTCTTTCTTTGTCCCATTTAGTGAAAATCATCAGTACTGCATTTTCTCTAATCCAGTCTGCTAGTCACCTTTTGTTTCTTCATAGATTCTCAAAAATTGTATATGTATGTTCATGAGTTAGAATCCTTGGGCTCACAGATCCTTCGGATGTATTCTTTATGCAAAAAAGTGTGGATGGAGTAAAATTTTTCATAAAATATTAAGAAGCTTTGGATCACTTAGGTAGCCCCAAGTTAAGAATTCCTTATCTTCTGCCCACTTAAAAATGGCTACTGTCTGTTCTCGTATTTTAAAAACATTTTAATTAATTAATATATTAAGTTATGTTCTCATACAGAAATTAAAACATTACAGTTAAACCTAAAGTTCTTCCTTGATCATCTCTTAAATATCTCTTTACTAGGTATTCTTACTGTTTTCATAATAGTGTATATTCTTTAAGTTTTTTTTATGCCACTATCCACAAATATACATACCCATCAAAAGAGTGTATACTATATTTGTTTTCATAAATGATATCAGATGGTTGTTATTCCATAATTTGTTTTTGTTTTCCACTTCACAGTTTGCTTGGAGATTTTTAATATCACTACATGTTCTGTATTCTTTCCAAGTGTTGTATAGCATATTGTATATAACTTACCATAGTTCAGAACCATCTGAAGGGCTTGTTAAAATGTTAAATGCTGAAGGGAAAAAAAAAATAAGAGAGGAAGAGAGGAACAAATCAAGAAACAGACTCTTCACTATAGAGAACAAACTGGTGGTAACCAGAGGAGAGGTGGGTGGGGACATGGATTAAATAAGTGATAGAGATTAAGGATGAGCACAGAGTGATGCATGGAAGTGTTGAATCACTATATTGCATATCTGAAACTATTATAACACTCTATGTTAACTGGAATTAAAATACAAACTTAAAAAAGTGTTAAATGCTGGACCTCACCTTTAGAATTTCTAATTCTTTGGAGTTGGTGTGGCCTGGGAATAACTGAAATTTGAGCCATGCTGTTGGGGCCTGGTATTATTTTTCTAAACTATGGTAACTGAAATTCATGCATCAGAACTATGCAAAGCAAGGATTGCCTGTATCTTTTTTTTTTTTTTTAAATTCCAGTGTAGTTAACCTACAGTGTTACATTAGTTTGGTGTGTGTGTGTGTGTATATATATATATATACACACATATATATATACCAAATCTTCTTTATCCATTCATCTGTCAGTGGACACTTGGGCTGCTTCTATAGTTTGGCTATTGTAAATAATGCTGCTGATTGCCTGTATTTTTAAAAAGCACTTATTATTGAACTATAGTTGACATAAAATGTTATATTAGTTTCAGGTGTACAACATAGTGATTTGACAATTCTTTACATTACTCAGTGCTCAGGGGCGCCTAGGTGGCTCAGATGGTTAAGTGTCTGCCTTCGGCTCAGGTCGTGATCCCAGGGTCCTGGGACTGAGCCCCGCATCGGGCTCCCTGCCTCGCGGGAAGCCTGCTTCTCCCTCTCCCACTCCCCCTGCTTATGTTCCCTCTCTCGCTGTGTCTCTCTCTGTCAAATAAATAAATAAAATCTTAAAAAAAAAATACATTACTCAGTGCTCATCATGATAAGTGTAGTCACCATGTGTCATCATACAATACTATTGCAATATTATTGACTACATTTCCAGTACTGTACTTTTCATTTCCATAACTTAATTTATTTTATAACTGGATATTGGATATCTTAATCTTCTTTGCCTATTTCTCAAACCGCCCCCTCCCCTTTCTAGCAACCATGAGTTCTCTGTATAAGTCTGTTGGTTTTGTTTTTTAGGTTCCACATATTGGTGAAATCATACAGTATTTGTCTTTGACTTATTTCACTTAGCAGAATACCCTCTACATCCATTCACATTATTGCAAATAACATGATTTCATTTTTTTAAATGACTGAATAATATTCCATTGTGTGTGTATGTGTGTGTATATGAATGTATAAAAGATATATATCTTTTTTTTAAGATTTATTTATTTGAGAGAGAGGGGGAGAGAGCAGGGGAGGGGCAGAAGGAAAGAATCTCAAACAGACGCCCCGCTGAGCACAGAGCCCAACACAGGGGCCTATATCAAGAACCCCCTCAAGATTTTTATCACATGATATGGCTTCAATAGTTTGTTAATCATTTGTCATAAATGTTCAGCCTTTTCATGTGGATGAATTCTATTTTTCATTAGGTGTTTCTTTAAAATTACTATTCTTACTTGATTTGTAAATGCTAAATTTCCATTTCATAATTGAAGACAAGGTTGTTTTTGGATCACGCATTAGAGATCATCTTTCCAAAGCCAATTTGTGAATGGGCACATAGCAGAACTGCACATACTTCAGTAACTTCTGACACTGCACATTACAGAGTTCTCAAATTGGGTTTTATGGGCATACTTTTAGGGGCTCATAAATTTCTTTCATTAATTAGAAAATTTTGTTTTTTCATTTTGATAATCTTTGGCCCATCCCTAATGCCCAATTTGTTTACCTGTGTGTTTAAAATCATTTGGGCTGAAGTGCTTTTTTCACTTACAGTTGCCAGGGCCTAGTGAGAAAGGAGCAGAGACAGGCATCATACATAAATGTGTTGGCACCAAGTGAAGGTTTGTTTTGTCATTAAGTGATGTATGAATATATTTTTCACAGTGGTTATAAAAGAGACAATTGGGAGGGAAATTGAGTCATCACTGGAACACAGTAAAATAGACATGTGCTATATAGCAGGCAATAAATATTCATTAACTAGCTAATCCGAAGGTAGGTTAGAGAACTTAGGTAGGTGGACATAATTAATTTGTTACACAATAAAGAAGTTGTTTCATTCTGTATGATATTGTTTCAGCAAACATTGCAAAATTAATTTGAATTCTATTGGATCTTTTGTTTTAGTGTTTACTTAAAAAATCACTTTATTGAGGTACAGTCTAGATAACAAAATTCATTCACTATAAGTGTGCAATTCAGTAATTGTTAGTAAACTTACAGAATTGTGCAACCAGTACCACAGTCTGATTTCCATCACTCTAAAATCAAATCTCATTCCCATTGTGGTCACTCTTCATTTCCACCTCCAGCCTTAGGCAGCCGCTAATCTTTCTGTCTCTTATCAGTTTGCTTTTTCTGGACATTTCATATACATGGAATCATACAGTATGTGGTCTCTTGTATCTGGCCTCTTATCATAATGTTTTTGAGGTTCATCTATATTGTAGGAGACATCTGTACTTTGTTCCTTTTTATGATCAAATAGTATTCCATTTTGTATTTATGTGTGAATGTATATATGGCATATTTTGTTTGTCCATTCACCAGTTGGTGGACACATTTGGGTTATTTTCACATTTTGGCTATTATGAATAATGCTGCTATGAACATTTGTGTACAAGTCTTGGGATGTTTCCATCTATCTTTCTTAGGTTGATACTACCTAGATTGGGAATTGCTAGGTCATATGGTAAATCTATGTTTAATGTATTAGTAACCTGACAAACTGTTTTCCAGAGTGACCGCACCATTTTATATTTGTACTGGCAGTATATAAGGGTTCCAGTGTCTTTACATTATCACCATCATATGTTACTATCTTTTCCATGATAGTAATTTCTGTGGGTGTGGAGTGGTCAATGTTTACTTTTTAAATTCATTGTGAATTCATAGTTTTATAAGAGTTGTAAGGATAAGGACCCTTGTCACCTGTTTACATGCAGTTAAGTAATATAATAGAAATTATTTGTCATCACAAAATGATCTCTAAGCTGTTCTCCCATCAAAAGGAAGGTGTTATTACTCACATTTGAAAAGTACTGACCTAAGGCATTGAGAAAAGGATCAATTGTGGAACAATCCTCAAAATATGTAGAGTTAAAAAAGCACAGTATAGAAGAGTATGTAGTTGTTTTTTTAGAGAATAGTATCTAGCTTTTTTTTAAAACCTTGGAAAAAACAATATGTACTGTTTGCTTATATATGCATAAAATGTTTCTGGAAAGATATAGAAGAAACCAACAACACTAGTTGTTTATAGGGAAAAGAACTGGTTATCTGGGAGACCAAGATGGGAGGAAAACATGTTGTTACTTGTCCCTTTTATATCTTTTGAGTTTTAACTACTATGTGTATATTCTGCTTATTTAATCCAGGAATAAATGTTTTCTTTTGTTAAAGAACAAAGAAGATATGATCTGCTTGCATAATAGCTTATTGAGTCTGGCTGAGTTCTTCGTATCAGTTAATTCTCATAACTGCCGTGTGTCATAGATACATTTATTATCCCTGTCTTACGGATGTGGAAATGGAGGCTTAGAGAGATTAATTAATTAGCCTAAGGTCACACAAAGTGATAGACCAGGGATTTGAATGCAGGCATTCTAACTGTAGAGCATGTACCATTAATCATTATGTTATACAAAAGCACAGAGGGATTGAAACCATTTAGAATAAGTGCCATTAGAAACAGTCGAGGGTGTGTGTGTTTGCTTAATTCCTTTATTTGTAAGCCTTACATATCTCAATACTTTATTCACTGCCCATGCCGTGTAACTGAGGTAATAATGTTTTGGCTTTTAGGGAAAGTTGTTTTTTGTTACTTTATAGCTGATATTTGTGCATCATAATAGTTTATTCATTTCACATAATTGCATGATAAGATTAATGATTTGTTTAGGCATTTGTGCTTTCTCTCTGTGTGTTATCAGTTAGTTCTGAAAAAGAAGGTGAAGGTGGACAGAGAGTCCCCTTGCAAACTTAGACCCATTACTTGTGTATGAGTTGATGTGTATGGAAGCAGAGTTACATATATTTCAGTAATCATGTCGTTGTGTCTCTTTTCACTTGATCTAGTTCATTAATTCAGGTTAATGACAATATATATTTGAACTTTTTATATTTATTAGTAAATTGGTAAACTTGCTTTATGACTTACCTTATTAATATGTTAATATGTTATATATTAACTACTAGATTTTGCAAATTTTGCCATGTATGACTTTCCCCCCATAGATATTACCGATCAGTGGCATCATTAATTAGGCTGTATGCAAGGTAGAATACCACATCCATCCAGCCTCCTTCAGCCTTGCATATAACAAGCTTTTGTTAGTAACTAATCTTGGATATCACCGGTAAGAAGGAAAAAGTTGGAAAGTAAGATGCCTTTAGCTGTAATATTAGGTTGATAAAATCACAAGTTATTCTCTTGTATGTCGGGATAGTCCCAGGCATTGGTAAAACTTCTTGTGGTTTACTAACTGGAGAGGAGGTTGTTTACTTGGTCTATATGAAGGTCAAATGAGACCATGTGCATCAACAGAAAGCTTTAATAGGAGGTGAAATGGTATGTGGGAAAAAGCACAGTTAATATTCTTTGATAAACAGTATGTATCTGAATATATTTTCCCTTTCTCTTTGATATTTGCTTTATATAAGCTTATATAAGCTTAAGCATTTTTTTTAACTTAATTTCCTGGGTTTCTGCTGCCTTCTGTAACTGTTGTCAAGTTACATAATTTGTGAATTTTATCTTGTTAACTAAACATCAGCAAACTCTTGTACTGTGTCTGAGCTTAAATGTCAGCTCCTCAGAGCCCTTTCTTAAGCATCCCATCACAAAGTGGCTTCTGTCCATTGCCATTACTCTGTTCATTGCTCTGATTTATTTCCTTTATAGTATTTACCACCATCAGACACAATCTGTTTTTCACATTTGTTTACTTGTGTTCCAGTACCTGGAATACTGCCAGGCAGATAGTGGGAATTTATTCTTTGTTAAATATGTTGTAAATAATAGAATATTCTCATATTTTTCTTAAAAAGGTTCTTGTTGTAGGGGCGCCTGGGTGGTACAGAAGGTTAAGTGTCCGACTCTTGGTTTCCACTCAGGTTGTGATCTCAGGGTTGTGAGATTGAGCTCCGAGTCAGGCAGGTTCTGCACTCAGCGTGGAGTCGGCTGGAGATTTTCTCTACCTCTCCTTCTGCCCCTCCTGCTTGTGCTCTCTCTTGCAAATTAATAAATCTTTTTAAAAAAGTTTCTTACAATTGTATAGAGTAAAAGACCATTTTTCACCAAGTGTACCTGTCTTTTCAAAAAGAAAGGAAGCAAACAGATTTCTTTTCCTGGAAGACCTAAACTCTTTGACTTAAACCCTATTAGTTAAAGGCAAACAGGAACAGGCAGCTTTTGAAATCTATGGCTCTGCACTGTTGGTGACGCTGAGTCTTCAGGCTGATCTGTTTAGTTCTTTTAAAAAACAAAAAACAAACAAACAAAAAAACAGGGCATGTATTCTTAAGATAATGGTGAATGAGTTTTATTGCATCTTATGATTTCTATTCATTTTGTATTAAAATTGATTGCCCCTGAGGTATGATTTCTACTTTTGGAAATGTCGTTTGCATTTCTTAGTATATATCTGTTAGTTCATTCATTTGGTTAAACAAAGAAAAATAATGCTTTGCTCTAGTATTTTGCCTTCCTAGGTTAACCCTAGATTCAGAAATTTAAAAATTTCTATTACTAGAAATTAGAATGGATGAACCAATGCTGTAGCCATTGGGCATTATACACCATCTTCTCTGCTAATTCAGCTGAGCTTATGTCATAACTGTCAGTTATAGTGGGATGGGGGAAACTTCATTACTTTCCTAGGCTTCCATTGGAGTATTCCCCCCCCTTTCTTTTCCATAGCAGACCGATTTATGTAAAATTCAGTTTTACAATTAAATATTACCATGGAGTCAATGTGTGTGATGGGTAAGAGTGTGGATTCTGAGTCATGTAAGTCTGAATTCGAATTCTGTCTTGACTTGTTCTTTGGTGTGTGAATAGGCAAGTTATTTTATCACTTCGACTGTTGGTTTCCTAGCCTGTAAAATAGATTTAACAATACCCATTTCTTTGGGTTGTCATAATGATTAATTGAAATAATGTATGCAGCATAGTGCGTGGCACTTGGTCAAGCAGCACTCAGTGATATTAGTTTTTATTATCTTGGTCATTTAATGTGAGAGTACGGAATCTCACAGGTTGATATCTCTCATACCTTTCAAGTATTATTTCCCATTACTAAGTTTTTGTTAGTAACATAAAATTGGATTGTACCTCTACCTTTGGACAGTTGTTTAGGCTGTTCCCTCTGCTGATCTCCTTTAAGAGTACTGGCTATCCAACTTTGTTTCTCTGTTACCTCTTCTCCATTTGCCTTTTCTTTTCTCTGACGCTGTTCTTTCTCTCTTTCTCTCTCTCTCTCCCTTTTTTCCCCCCTACAATCTGTGAAAATCCCTTAAACCAAACTACTTCACTAATTTCTTACTATAATTCAGTTTCTTATTGGTTTTAATGAACTTTTATTTTTTTATTTTTTAGAAGAGTCATATTTATTTCATTTGACTTGTATCTTACCTATATATATATTTGTATTTTTTAAAAATTTAAATTCAATTAACATATAATCTATTATTTGTTTCAGGGGTACAGGTCTTTAATTCATTAGTCTTACATAATACCTGGTGCTCATTACAACACACACCCTCCCCAGTGTCCATCACCCAGTTATCCCATACCCCTCCCCCCTCCCCTCCAGCAACCCTCAGTTTGTTTCCTAAGATTAAGAGTCTCTTACAGTTTGTCTCCCTCTCTGTTTTTGTCTTGTTTCATTTTTTTCCTATCTTCCCCTATGATCTTCTGCCTTATTTCTTAAATTCCACATATCAGTGAGGTCATATGATACATGTCTTTCTGTGATTGACTTACTTCGCTTAGCATAATACCCTCTAGTTCCATCCACGTTGTTGCAAATGGGAAGATTTCATTTTTTTTGTTGGCTGCATAATATTCCATTGTATATATGTGTATACACACACACACACACACACACACACACACACACCACATCAACCCAATAAACATTGGGGTGCAGGCGCCCCTTTGATGACTACATTTGTATCTTTGGGGTAAATACCCAGTAGTGCAATTGCTGGGTTGTAGGGTAGCTCTATTTTCAACTTTTTGAGGAACCTCTGTACTGTTTTCCAAAGTGGCTGTACCTTAATGAACTTTTAATAGTCATATTTACTCAGGCATAATTTATATACAGTAAAATATATTCCTTTCAAGCGTGCAGTTCCAGGAGTTCCGAGAAATGCGTGCAGTCATATTACCAGCACCACAGTCAAGATAAAGAACATTTCATTATCCCCCAAAGTTCCCTCCAGTCACTTTGTGCTCAATCCCTTCTCCTGACATCCAGGCAACCACTGATCTGATTTTGTTGTTGCCTCTCTCAGTAGGTTTTCTCCTTTTCATTGCTGTGTAGTATTCCTCATATGAATACATTATAGATTGTTTATCTGTTCACCAGTTAGACATTTGCGTTGCTTCCAGTTTTTAGATATTTGAATGAAACTGCTGTAAATATTTCTGTACAGGTGTTTTTGTAGATAAATGTTTTAATTTCCTTGGGCAAATAGAGTAAATTTGGAGTGAATTGTTGGCTCATATGCTATGTGTATGTTAACTTTATAAGAAATTGCCAAACTTTTCAAAAGTGCCTGTACCATTTTGCTTTCTAAGCAGCAATGTATGAATTTTAGTTAATTTACATCCTTAGGTACACTTGGTGGTATCAGTATTTAAAATTTAGCCATTGTTTTGGGTATGTAGTGATATGTAAATGGTTTTAATTTGAATTTCCATAATTAGTGTGATGTTGAGCATCTTTTTATGTCTTTCATTATGTATGTCTTCTTTAGTGAGCTGTCCAAATCTTTTGTCCATTTGAAAAATTGAGTTGTTCTTCTCAGGTTGGTTGATAAAGTTCTTTATAAGATTTGTGTATTATAAATATTTCCTCTCAATCTGCAGCTTTTCCTTTTCCTAAGTGTCTTTTGAAAAGCAGCCTTAATGTATTTTTACATATTGTTTTCTGTCCTTGCCTTGTTTTTTGCTCAAAGCCGTATTTTCTTGAAATGTTTTTAGATAGAAAGAAACATTTTTTAATGTTTATTAAATAAAAAGCATTTTCCAAAAAATTCCTTTTGTTTATTTTTTAAACTTTTAAAAAAATATTTATTTGAGAGGGAGAGGGAGAGTAGAGAGGGAGAGGGAGAGGGAGAAGCACACTCCCTGCTGAGCAGGGAGCCTGATGCGGGGCTCCATCCCAGGACCCTGAGATCATGACCTGAGCCGAAGGCAGACCCTTAATCGACTGAGCCACCTAGGTGCCCCCTTTTTGTAATATATAACTTTACATATTTACATTTTTCAGTTACTAGAGAAAGTTTAGGAGGTTATATCTTGCAGATGGAAGTGTACTCTTTGGGGGAAAAGAAGAAATTTCACTTTTTACTTTTACATGGCATGGCAAAACAGTATAATTGCTGTTATAATTAACAGGATATTTTATAATTAGGAAAACAAAAGACATCGTAAAGAAAATTAAAAGACAAATTATCAACTCAAAAATAAGTTGGAATACATATTGAAAGTAATGGGCTGCTATCCATAATACATAGTTCCTACAAATCAGTAAGGGAAAGGGATATTTGAAAATTAAAACTGGTCAAAGGAAATGAATTAACAGATAACAGCAGAAGAAATATAACTGGCCAGTAAACGTGAAAATGGATACTCAACTTTATTAACAGTAAAGGAAGGAAAAATTAAAATGCCATTGAGGTACTACTTGTCACTTAGACTGGCAAAGGAGAAAGAGATCCATGCTATCCAGTGTTGGGGGAAGGCAAAGATGGGATATCATTTACTAAACCTTTTTTCCACAGAACAGTTTGGTAATATCTATCAAGATGTAAAGTGTGAATTCTGATGCAAGATTTGGAGAAAAAAGTACTTTCATGTATTGTACCTATACTCCATAGGTACCATGCTCCTTACTTCTCCTGCCTCCACAGTTCCTTTTACAATCCCTCCCTTAGGGTTCACCTCAGGCTTAAAACTCGCTTAGAATTCTGCATCAGTCTCTTTACTGTTTTGCCCACTATTCATGCTAAATCCCTGTAATGCCTTCCTGATACATTTTGACTAAAACTCAAATGCCATGGTTTATAATGTTCCTTATGATCTGGCCATTGCTTATTTCTTCCCTTGCTCTAGCAGAATGGCTGAGAGATTTTTACACAGTATGTACTTTGTTTTCTACTTAGAATGCTCTTCCCTACTTCCTGCTCCCTGCTCCCCCCTTACCAACAGGTAGCTCCTTATGCTTGGGTCTCCATCTAAACATTGCTTTTCCAGAGAGGCTTTCTAATAAAGTAGGTCCCTCTCGTATGTGTTCCCTCAACACCTTTTATTCATTGTGAAATCCTGAGCCCCTGTTGTTCTGCTACTAGAATTAAGACTTGAGTTATTTTTAGCATCAACATTATCATAAAGGAAACTGTTGGGAATACTCAGAACAAAGCCTTAGCTCTTTCAAGTCATTCTCATTGGTTGGCTGTTTTTGATCATATTTCTCTAATCCTCAGAAGACATGAAAACATACTGTTTAGGTATTTTCATTCCTTGCCTTTTGGATTGACTATCCTATTTTAACATGGAACTTGACTGCAAAATCATATAATGTCATGAAGCTATTAATCTATACTTGATTGATAGAGTAATTTTATCACATTTCTAAATAAGAATATGCATTTTAATGGAAGGGAAGAGTTATAGATTAGCTTTAGTAAAATTATGTATATATAGTCCTGAATAGAATTTTCTCTGGCTTTAATTTTGTTTGACAGATAGAGTATTTTGTCAAGTTACTACTAGCTTATTAACCTTTGGTATGTTTAAGCTGGTAAGTGACATATTTGACATATTCTTAATATTTTGCACTGGAAGTCTATTCTTAAATTTAAAGCTAAAATACTGAAGTAGCTGAAGATTTGTTTTGGCATGGAATAAATTAGTATTTTCTGATATTCTCATACAGAAAACTTTGATGGCTCTGCTTCAGGTCTGTTGCTTCCTTGCCCTGTTCCCAGCCCTGGATAATATATATTGCATACCTGAAAAATGGCATGCAAATCTGAAACTATATTTTCTGTAATTATTATCATCCTTTTTTTCTAAAAATGTAGTAGTCACATTTGACATAGGACTTGAGTTTTTTGAGTTGGTGCAGAAAATAAAAAATGTAAGGATGTTTCTCATGAGTATTTTGGTTAATAGCTAATTAAAAAATATGATAAACTTATACTAACTTGACTCGTAATAAATTTGAAATACTCAGCGTATTCAATTCGAGTATATTCATTATAGTTGGCTGCCAAGATTTTATACCTGTCAAGTCTTAAAGAGACCTCAGAAATAAAGAAGTAACAATAATAGCAACTACTCATTTCATGTACTGTTAGGTGTCTTTATGTATATTATTTTTACTCCTCATCCCGATCCTGTAAGTGTTATTTCTCCAGGTTCTTTCAGTGCAAGAAACCAGGACTCAGCAAAGTTATACAGTTAGTACCTGAACTCTGTCTCAGGAGCACCTCTGCATGGTGCTGTCCACTAGTTGCATCAATTAATTTTCCAAAAGATGGGGGAGGCTGAACCGGGTGAAGCTGAAGGGCCTGTTCACCCTCACAGAGCCACTTAACAGCAGAGTGAGGACTTGGATCCCTGGCCTCCTGACTCACATTCCAGTGCACTTTTCACTACATCAGGACATGTTGGCTCCTGAGCCCCAAGTGACAGCCCCAAACAGCTGTGTTGATCTGTCTTGCATGTCCCAGCTTGTTTTGCTAGCTGAGCAAAAACTACTTAAAAGGATCCTCAATCTTCACCTTCCCATTCCCCTCCACTTACACTCATATACTCCCACTTGCCCCATGAATAACTTCACAGAAAGAATTGTGCAATGTCACTAAGCCTTCCTTTGGTGTCAGAGTTACTCCCTGAGAGAACATTCACTTCCTCATGACTCCAGTTTACTGTCAGATTGGCTTTCCCTCTTTTCTCTTTGATCGGAATCTTAGTTGTTTAGGCAGGAATTTGAGGAGCAGATGTTATACTCCTTGAAGAAGCCCTTTAATTCTCCTTAGTACTGTGTCTAATGACTCCTTAATCCTGTCCTTTTAACTCTGTGGCTAGCAGAATTAAGAGTGAAGTGGGACAGGAATGATGAGCTTGATGCTTAACTTTTCATTTTAATGTTGACAAAGAGAGCACATGAAAAACAGTGATAGAAGGAAAACAGCAAGTTTGCCTATAACAGCTAAAGTAAGGTGAATATTAGTGTAGAATTGTTGAGATTTTGTATTTCCCTCCAAATATAAATAGAGCAATTTCAGAGAGCCCATAGCCAGAGAAATGGAGCCACTGACTGTTTTTACTACCTTTTCTTCTTAAATTTTGCTATTCTTTAGATAATTATTTCCAAAGAGAAATAAAAATGATTGACCAGAGAAAACAAAGTTATCTCATACAGTACTAGATCTTTTTTTTTTTTTAAGATTTTATTTATTTATTTTGACAGAGAGAGACACAGCGAGAGAGGGAACACAAGCAGGGGGAGTGGGAGAGGGAGAAGCAGGCTTCCCGCTGAGCAGGGAACCCAGTGTGGGGCTCGATCCCAGGACCCCGGGATCATGACCTGAGCTGAAGGCAGCGGCTTAACCGACTGAGCCACCCAGGCACCCTCATAAGTGCTAGATCTTTTATGGTTAGTGAAGAAAATCAACTTCTCCAATATGAGAGTTCTGTTAACAAAGATATACCCTGTGAACTACTTTGCTTTAGCAGTCTGAACTATCTAATTATCAAAAATCTGATCTGCTTGTTTATATATATGTACATATGTATGTATAAATTTGTCTGTATGTGTGTATATATACATATATATACACACATTTGTGTGTGAATGTGTATATAAACAAATTGGATTAAACTGCCAATAATTTTCTGTTTCTAATTAATCACTTGAAATTTAGTATATCAAGCAGGGTCTAATAAGTAGAGAGCAAGCACACAGCAATTTGAAAAGGGAGAAGTTTATTATAAAGAGTTACTAACAGAGGATTGGAGAAATGAGGTATTGGCTAATAAAAAGTAAAGAGTACTCTAAAGAACACAGGAATAGCAGATAAAAGGAGCATCTCTTACCCCTAGGGTGGAGATAAAACATTCAAGGGAGAGGCCCCCCGGGACTGAGATCCAGACATTTTAGAGGACAAGGCTTTGGCTCATTGAATGATAAAGAATTTTTGTGCTCTGACAGCAGAACTTTCCAGAAACCTGTCTCACCAGAGTTACTGGTATAGCACTGCGGCGGAAGGTGCTGGGGGAAGCTGCTGGATGTTGCTGACCACTAGGTACTTGAGCAGCCTGGTGTAGAGAAGCTGTACAGGCTGTGGGAGCCAGACACTAAAGAAGCCATGTGGGGTGCTGGAGCCCACCAGGAGGAGCACACTGGAACCTGCAGTGTCTCTCTAGCACCCTCTAGCTGCAAAACTTCATGCCCCAGGGCAAAGGAAGAATATTTAAAGGGCCCAAATTCATTTTTGCAGAGCAGGCAGTGAAGGGTGAATTTAGAGCTGTGAGGCAATAAATGGACAACTGGCAAATCTGGTGAAACATATAATTTTATATCTTATTATGGGGGCCTCCTTCTTGATTTAACATTTAAATTTGGGACCCTGGTCAGAATTTTGCTAAGGACCTCATTCCTTCCCAGCATTTTAGCATTTAGTATAAGGTCAGAGAGGCTTTTCTTTTTAGGAAGGAAGGGCCTGGGCATTAGCCCCACATTTGCTTTTCTAGGTTTCTTTCTCATGAGCACCTGGTTTGGGAGCTTCAATTTCTTATATACATTGACCTTTTGATCTGGGGCATTGTGGTGAAATTCCTCACACTGTCACACATTCTAGCCTCAGAGCCCACTCAGACCTTTGTTTGAATTATCTTTGAATTGGAATTAGTACTTTGAATCAGTGCATTAAGAATGGGTTTTTGAAGAATAAATATTTAAAAAACTATCAGCTAGAATTGCAGAATTTTAGGAGAAATGGTCAGTTTAAATTTTGAGCACTAGTTTCTAGTTAGCAGTAGCTGTGAAGAAAAGCAGTTTCATTGTAAATATCTAATTTGGATTTGGCCACCAGCCGGGAAGAATAATTCTTTTGTTGCTTAGTCAGATACACTTAAATTTTGATTTTTTGTGTATATTCTGTTTCTAGGAGACAAAATTATCATGATTAATAGTTTTTTCTGCTGAAATATCCATTTATTTCTCAGCCTTGAAACTATAGACTTAGAAAGTAAATCTAAATAAGACTAAATAGCCTAAAATTTTGTTAAAATTGTCTTATCATTGAAATTTATTTTATTTTCAGATTAACCTTTTAGGATAAATCAAAGAATAGAGTTTTTTTGTCTTTTTTTTTTTTTTTTGCCAACAGAGTTACATTCATAAAGGAAGTTGTGAGGACCGTTTAAAAAGACAGATTTTCATTTTTGCTTTCTGATAGAGAAATTTTATATTTGGGACTAAGTTCTCCAGCAGAATTCTTTATGGGTTTGTGTGTTATTATCTGTTTAAGGTGTTTAATTGTTTGCTTTCCAGATGTATTTATTTGGTGATTTCTTTTTTGAGAGAATGGCACCTGAGATAGCATATACTTTAAAATTGCTTTGATGTGTGTTACTTTCCATGCCGTCTCTGAAGAATGTTATAGACTGTGTTTTAGCATGGTGAATAAGAAATTTTTACATGGAGAGTTTACTTCAATATTCATTTCTAAATTTGTAACTGGATATCACATTTAGGGACTGTACAATTGACTTTTTTAGTACTGGTACTATTATCATCCATATAGACTTTAATAGATTTCATTAGGTTTTCTTTTGTTTCTAAAGAACATTTTGTTAGTATTTAATTTTTCATCTGTTTATGAGCCAATAAGAATCTTCTGTTGTTCCAAAGTTGAGACTGTTTTATATTTATTTCATATTTGTTAACAGCTGCACTTGCTCAGTGCACTAGCCGCTAGCCAAATGTAGCTATTAAAATTAAAATTAAAATTAAAAATTAAGTTCCTTAGTTGCACTAGCCATATTTCTGGTGCTTGATAGAAACATGTGGCTAGTGGCTAGTGGTTACCGTAATGGACAACACAGATGTAGACTGTTTCCACCATCACAGAAAGTTCTGTTGGGCAGTGCTGGTCCTATAATATGTAGAATATATTGCAGTTGTTGATGTGACAGCTTTCTTTGTCTCAGAATGTAGATTATTTTCACTTCACAGTCCCAATAATGTACTTTGTACTGTTAGCCTTTTATATTTTAGTCATTTGGTGGGTAGACAGTGGTGTCTCATTGTACTTTTACTTTTGAATTTTCCTGATGAAAACATGTTTAAAAAAAATGTTTTTAAGGTTTTACTTTTGTCTTTGGCTTTCAGCAGTTTTACTGTGATGTCCCTGGGTGTGGTTTTTGCTATCCTTTTGGGGTTTACAGTACTTATTGAATCTCTGGGTTAGTGTCTTTTATCATTTTTCCAAAATTTTGACAGTCATCTCTTTACAGACTGCTTCTCTCTTTTTCCATTCTGCAATTCTAATATGAGACTTTTTCAGCATATGTCATATGTACCTTAAACTTTTTCTGCATTTTCCATTTTTTGTCACACGCTTAAGTCTAAAAATGATCTTTTAACCATTAATTCTCTGCTGTTAAACCCATCCATTAGTTCTAAATCTCAGTGATTGTAGTTTTCATTCTAAAATTTCTGCATATTTCTTTTTTTAATTTTCAGTTTTATGTATGTATTATATACCTTGTCATTTAGTTTCTTAATTACAGTTATTTTTTTAGATACTAGTTTTTTACTTGGCAGAGAGAGAGAGAGACAGCAAGAGAGGGAACACAAGCAGGGGGAGTGGGAGAGGGAGAAGCAGGCCTCCCACTGAGCAGGGAGCCCCAAGCGGGGCTCAATCCCAGGACCCTGGAATCATGACCCAAGCCAAAGGCAGACGCGTAATGACTAGCCACCCAGGCGCCCCTAATTACAGGTCTTTTATTTAAAAAAATTTTTTTTTAAAGATTTTATTTATTTATTTGACAGAGAGAGTTAGCGAGAAAGGGAACACATGCAGGGGGAGTGTGAGGGGGAGAAGCAGGCTCCCTGCCGAACAGGGAGCCCGATGCTGGACTCGATCCCAGGACTCTGAGATCATGACCTGAGCTGAAGGCATACGCTTAACGACTGAGCCACACAGGCGCCCCTAATTACAGTTATTTTAAATTCTACAACTCAGAAGTTCAATATCTGGTGCTCCCAATTTCTGTGAACTTGGATAAAAAATTGTTTCTTTTCACTAATCTCTAAATGATGTTTAGCATTTCCTTTAATTATGAAAGTAGGCAACAAAGTCACAGGTGTACCTGCAAAGTTCAGATGCTTTCATATTATATTATTGTTATTATAATAGTCATATTGAAATACACATTGTTTATGCTCATCACTCCTTTGAAATTACAATAGTTATTAGACCTGCCTCTGGGCATAGTTACTTGATACATTAGTACAGAAACTCACATATGTCACAAATTCAAAAAAATATTTTTTAGTTATGTGATAAATAATGGCTTCCAGTATATGTCTAATGTAGTTTTTTAATATGTTTAAAAAACATACTAAGAGGGAATCCACAGACTTCAGAGTGCAGAATGGTCCAGGCACAAAAAATGGTTCTGTAGAGTGTAGGTCAGATTCTGTCATTGCTCAGCTCAAAGCACTCCGATGGGTTTCGTCTAATTTCTCCCTGAGAGATCAAAAGCCAAAGTCCTTTCAGTGGCTTACGTGGCCCTCCTTGATCTGCATCTCCCCACTTGCTGCATTCTGACCTCTCCAACTCCTGTTTGCTTTGCTCACTCTGCTACGGTTACATTGGGGAAATGCCAGACACGCTTTTGCTGCAGGTCCTTTCTAGTAGCTGTTGCTTCCCTTGGAAAGGGAGAGCAGATATCAAAATATCTTCATAGCCTACTCCTTCACTTCATAGCCTACTTACTCACTTACTTCCTGACCACTTTACTTAAAACATTTATCCCTGTCCCCTTGGTTCACATTTTCTGCCCTCCCCACTCAGTTTTTTCCCATATGCTTATTACAGTTTTTCATATTATGTATTTTACTTACTCATTAGATTAGTATTGATTTTGGGAGTGGGGCTCATCATAGGCTTCTGTTACTGGCAGGTTGGACCTTTGGCAATAATAGGTCAATTCTGCAGAGTTGCTGTTGGTCCCATGCATAATTTCCATCCCTTTTTGCACTGCTATTTCACTTATAAGACTATTGCATTAACAGTGGTATGGATGATGACAAAAGCTAGCTAATGTCAACTGGCCAAGTCACTTTGTCTTTGTGGTTTATTGCCTCTTTCAAAGTTGGTGTTGTCTGGATTAACATGGGATACAAAGAGCTTCGTATTTGTTGTCCACTTTTCCTGTGTCTGTCTACATGCATCTTTCCTACACATCCTTGTCTCAATCTCTTGATCTTTTCTAGGGTTTATCTCACATCTTCTGGAGAGCATGTTTCTCACCAATGTACTTGATTTTTTGCTCACCTGATTCAGTTAGCATAATGTCATCTAGATCACAGACTAGCATGAATTTCTTCAGATTGTCCAGATGGTACAGGTCCCTTTGGACTATGTTAAGACAAAGGGCCAGAAAATTAATGTAGCCCTGGCTCAAGCATGCATATGTATGCTGCTGTTGGTCACCTGTGAATGTGAACTGTTTTTGGTCTTGCTTCCTAATAGAGGTGGAAAAAGACGCTTTACCAGATCGGTCACCGCATACCACTTACCTGACAGGGCCAATAACCCTGTCTTTGTAGGCTGCCAAAGAGGCCCTTTGGCTTTTTTCACACTGTAGTTTTTAATTGGTGATAGTCATCCTCAGCCTTTCATTGTCTTTATTCATTGCACTGACTACACCCAGTAGTAGCTATCCAGTTCTAGAGTTGTTTCAGTTCTTAGGTTTCCTGTACCTCTCAAATGCCTGGAATACTACACCAGCCAGTACCTTTCCTTTCACAATGAGCTTTTAGCAGTTGCAGTTGCACTGCTGTAGCATGTCAGGGACTATGTACTCCCTGTGATGGGGTCCTCGTTACTATCCACTCGGTGATCTCATCTTGGAATTGACTTCATAGGACCACTTTTTTTAAAAAAATTTTTTATTGTTATGTTAATCACCATACATTACATCGTTTGTTCTTGATGTAGTGTTCCATGATTCATTGTTTGTGCATAACACCCAGTGCTCCACACAGAATGTGCCCTCTTTAATACCCATCACCAGGCTAACCCATCCCCCCACCCTCCTCCCCTCTAGAACCCTCAGTTTATTTTTCAGAGTCCATCGATAGGACCACTTTTGATACCAACTCTCTCAGGTCAGGTTCACCAAAACCATTCTTTGAAATTCCAGGATTTGCATGCAGAAGGTTGGTTGAAGAGTGTTTTTTGGGATTAGCTCCCGAGAGAGAAGGTGCAGGGGAAACACCCTTAGGAAGGCGCAGAAATTGCATTGTCATGTGGTTGCAGAAGCAGCCTCAGCCACAGGGAAATCTGAAGCTGGTTTAATTCTTCCCATGGATCCCAGACTGAAGCATGGGGCTGGACCATTTTACTGCACGCTGGCCAGGCTGAATGTGGGCTGCTTTGGAATGGTAACATAATCTTGTATGAGGGAGTTTAGGTGTTAGTCACCAGCAGACCAAATCCTGGAAGCTGGGGGAATGAGTGGAGTGGTGAGCGTGCAAAGGATACTGTAGTACTGGAGACATGGAGGAGGTGAAAACTTGTTCAAACACTTAGCTGTGAAAGGGAGGAGAGAGGATGATCAGAAGTTCCTGAGGAGACTGGAAAGGATGAGATCCAGAATACAGGTATTAGATTTGCCTTGGGCAGGAAGAGGTTTCCATCCACCATTGTAATCAAAGAGGGGGAGGAAGAGAGGTGTTCAGATGCAGAGGAGTTTATGACATTAGTGGGAGGAAGTTGAGGCAGTTGTTGTTTGTTGCTTTTGGGAAAGAGCTAGACAAATCAACAGCTGAAAGAAGGGCAGTTGGTTGGGTTGAAGATATCTACGGTGAGTAGATATTTTAATAGATGCTGTGGTGAGTGGGAGGAGAGTGCTAACAGGATAGCCACTGGTGTTGAGGGCCCATTTGAGGTTGATGATCCTGATTTTGAAGAATTATCAATTTGTGCAGTTGTGTGATTTTTTTTCTGGCAGAGCTTAATGTAGTGAAAGTGTAAACATTATGCCCAGTGTCTTACAACACTATTTTCTTTTTTCTTTTACATAGCCATCAGATCAAGTCACTACAGTATAGTAACACAGGAGACATGATTCTTGTTGTATCTGGAAGCTCTCAGGCCAAAGTGATTGACAGAGATGGTTTTGAAGTAATGGAATGTATAAAGGGAGACCAGTATATTGTGGACATGGCAAACACCAAGGTAAGCATTAAACAAAATATTTATTGAATTTAATTAATTCAGCACACATTTATTAACAACTTGATTGAGTTGCTGTAATTCACCCTAAAAATTAGTTTCTTGTTTTAAACAATGTATTATTATTTCTTACAATTCTGTGGATTGACCAGGAAGTTCTTCTGCTTCATATAGTGTCAGCTGGGGCACTAGGATGGTTTTAATGTTCAAAATGCCTCACTCAGATGATTTATAGTTGGTGCTCTACCCCATGGTATCTGTCCTGTTTCCAGCCCTCCCCCTTCCCCACAGTGTGCACGTGCATACCTGTGTGCATGCTCACTCTCTCTTTCCACATGTCTAGTTTAGGCTTTCTAACAGTGTGGTGGACTTAGTGGGGTTTGACTTCTTGCTTGATGACTGGCTTCCATGAAGGATGAATATGGAAACTTCAGATTTTAAGGTCTGGCTTCAAGTCTTATATAGCATTGTAGGGCCAACTCAAATTTGAGGAGAGGAGGGATAGACTCCACCATTTGGTGTGTGAATGACAAGATCACATTGTAAAAGATATGGGATGGGAGATATAGATGCAGCCATCTTTGGACACAACATACTCCAAACCTACTATGTACTAGGCTTTAGAACAAGAATGAAAGAGGGTTTCATCAACCTTTTATATAAAGATCTTTTAGTGAGGCAATAATATTTTTGAAATTATATTCAATATCAATTAACTATAGCTGCATAAATGCTATCAAACTTAATGGATCATTTATAATTACTAACATATCTGTGGGATGTCTGAGTGTAGCTCCAAGCTACAGTTAATGTCTGGGTCTCTTCCATGTGTCCTTGTTGCTCCTTGCACTAGTGAACTGCCTGAGGGCATGTTTTTCACATGGTGATGGCAGAAACACAAGAAGGAAACCTCAACTCTGGAAGCACATTTCAGGCCTTTGTTCATATGTCCATGGACATTCCATTGGCTAGAGCAAATCACATGACCACGGGTATCATTGCCCAGGTCTTTAGGGAGAGTAACCACAGTATCACATGCCAAAGGTTGAGGATACAGGAGAGGTTATGGATTGGGAACAGTAATGCAACCTACCACAGATCTATTACAGTGTCAGTGGATATGGTTGGTGTGGAATTTTGAGCCTCAGTTTTACTTCTGACTTTTACTCCTCTTTCCCTGTCCTAGTACATATTTCTAAAACACTTAATACTCAAGGTTTGTAACTACATCAAAATCTAATAGATTTGATTGCCTAAGAAAATACAGTGGATCCTCATTATTTGTGGTTTCTGTATTTGCTGAAATGTTTTTGTAACCCCCAAATCAATACACAGTGCTTTTGTGGTTGTTTGCAGACATGCACTTGCACAGAGCAGCAAAAAAGAATGTGAAAAAGCTGATGCTCTTTCTTCTTGTTTCAGCTCTCACATTGTAATCAAGTGTCCTTTTTGTGATCTATGTAGTGCTGCATTTTTATTACTTGGGGGCCTTTTGTTGGTGATTTTGCTGTTTAAAATGGCCCCCAAGTATAGTGCCGAAGTGCTGGAGCACTGTCTGGTGTTCCTAAGTGTGAAAAGTCCATGACGTGCCTTGCAGAGAAATACGTATGTTAGATAAGCTTCATTCAGTCATGACTATGAGTTCAATGTTAATGAATCAGGTATATATATTAAATAATGTTTCTTTAAACAAAAACATAAAGTTATACATTGATTAGTTGATGAAGATATGACTGGCTTGTATGAACCCAACCCTGTATTGGATAATTCAGTATTTACAGAACTTTATAGATCATAACTACTGCAAATAATGAGAATTGGCTATAATCTACATGCTCTAGTTGAACTTTTGGAATAAATTAATATACTATGTTTCCAACTGCCCTCTGTTGAAACCCAGTGAAGTTCCTCTCAACCTTAAAGAGGATCACAGTCTCATTCATTTTTTTGTGTGACTAATTGTATTAAGTGTCCAGTGCTAGATGATTCAAATAGAATTTATATATAATTTAAGCATACAATTATATTCAGTGGTGGCTTCAGTAGTTTCTTTTTTTCATGTGTTTTATTAGAATTTTTCATTCCCTTCTCCTTAAAATCATTGCCCCTAGGATTCCACCAAAGATGATGTTGTGAGAGTGATGATGGTAAGGAAAGAAAGCAGATAGGCCTCTAGGTCATTCTCCCTGTCTTAAACTTAGTTCTGCTTTTATCTGCTTTATTTGAAGCTTTTGGGAATACAGATCTATTTAAGCAACTGGTCTGTGGAAATGAAACCTTTAAAACCTTGTATTTAATTTATTCTCTTTTTAGTTTGTGCTTACCATCGACAGCTAAGCAGGGTCAGGCCTGGTTAGTACTTGGATGGGAGACAGTATTTCTTAAAAAGTATGAGGAAGAGCAGTTTTTGCCAGTCTCTAAGCTCTTCTTTTTTTTTTTTTTAAGATTTTATTTATTTATTTGAGAGAGAGAGAGAGACAGCATGAGAGGGGAGAAGGTCAGAGGGTGAAGCAGGCTCCCCGCTGAGCGGGGAGCCCAATGTGGAACTCGATCCCAGAATGAACTCTGGGATCATGACCTGAGCCAAAGGCAGTCGCTTAACCAACTGAGCCACCCAGGCGGCCCTCTAAGCTCTTCTTAATTATTTCAGCCATTCAGGGCTTCTTATATTATAGAAACACTAAGACTTTGTGGATTTAAGTTTTAGCCAATAAAATTTCAGGAAGAAAGGAATCCGGTTAGTTTTATTTCTGGCTATTTTTGCAATTTCAGACTTATAGTACATATAGGACATATAATGAGATGATTAGGAAAGTAGGACAAGGGTGGATAAACAAGTCTGTGCGGAAACACGGGAAATTAACATTAGCATATTAAGTTACTAGAGTTATTTTTTACCTCCTTGGTTAAATATATTCCTAATTATTTAATTGTTTTTGATGTTATTGTAAATGGGATCATTTTCTTTATTTTTCAGAAAATTCATTGTTAGTGTATGAAAACCTCTTGATTTTTTTTAATGTTAATTTTATGTTCTGCAGCTTTACTGAATTTGTTGATTAGATCTAAGAGTTTTTTTGATGAGTCTTTAGGATTTTCTGTATTTAGAATCATGTCATCATGTCAAATAGAATTTTACCTCTTTCTTTTATTTCTTTTCTTGCCTGATTGCTCTAGTTATGACTTCCAGTACAGTCTTGAATAGGAGTAACGAGAGCGGGCACCCTTGTCTTGTTCCTGATCTTAGAGGAAAAGCTTTCAGCCTTTTACCACTGAGTATGATGTTGGCTGTGGGCTTGTCATATATGGCCTTTATTATGTTGAGATATGTTCATTCTATGCCTAATTGCAAATCATGTATCTGATAAGGGGTTAAAATTCAAAAATATGTAAAGAAATCTAACAGCTCAATAGCAAAACAAAACAAACCCAATTAAAAAATGGGCAAAAGGATCTGAATAGACATTTTCCAAGGAAGATGTACTAAAGGCCAACAGGTACATGAAAAGATGCTCAACCTCACTAGTCATTAGGGAAATGCAAATGAAAACCACAGTGAAATATCACCTCAGCGTATTAGAATGATCATTATAAAAAAGACAAGAGATAACAAATGCTGGTGTGGTTGTGGAGAAAAGGGAAACCGTGCGCACTGTTGGTGGGATTGTAAATTGGTGCAGCCACTGTGGAAAACAGTACGGAGGATCCTCAAAAAATTACAAATAGAGCTACCATATGATTCAGCAATTCCCCTTCTGAGAATATATCCAAAGGAAATGAAAACACGACCTTGAGAAGATATCTGCACCTCCATGTTCATAGCAACATCATTTGCAATTACTAATACATGGAAACAGCCAAACAACCTAAGTCCATTGATGGATAAGTGGTTAAAGAAGTTGTGAGATATATAGCTATCTATATCTATATAGATATATAGATATAGATAGCTATATATCTATGTCTAGATATCTATATCTATATATATATAATTCAGCCATAAAAGTGAGGAAATCCTACCATTTGCAACAACTTGAGTGGACCTTGAAGGCATTATACTAAATGAAATAAGTCAGACAGAGAAAGACAAAATACTGTATGATTTATTTCTATGTGGAATCTAAAACAGAAAAAAACCCAAACAACCCCCCCCGCCCCCGCAACAAACCACAGAGTCACAGAAAACGAGATCAGACGTGTGGTTACCAGAGGCAGAAGATGGGGAATGAGGGAGTTGGAAGAGAGTAGTCAAAAGGTACAAATTTCTAGTTATAAGATAAATAAGTACTAATGGTATAATTAGGGGTATAATGTACAACATTATGACTATAGTTAACACTGTATGATATAAAGGAACATTGTTAAGGAGAGTGAATCCTAAGAGGTATCATTACAAGGAAACTTTTTTTTTTTACCTTTTTTTTTCTTTATATTGTATCCATATGAGATGAGGGATGTTAGCTGAACCTATTGCGATAATCATTTCACAATATATGTAAATCATATTATCATGCTGTATGCCTTAAATTTATACAGTGATGTATGTTAATTATTTCTTAATAAAACCGGGAAAAAATTTAGTTACCATTATGTAGATATATTGTAACTACTGTAACTTCCCCCACTTGCCTAATATCTCCATTTTGATTTCAAAATCATGGTTAATATTTACTTTCTTCATTTCCCAGAAGCAGATATAATTAATTGACTATTTACTTGTCTAGGAAATATTACTGATATCTTAACTGCAGTCTTTGACTTGAGTAATAGGTTTTGGAAATATAAGAATTATTATTTGAAAGTAGTAGATTTCATGGGACACTTTTTTTCCTTAACTTTTTAACCTCTTTTCTGAATTGCAATAAATAGGACATTAAAGGAAACAATTAAATATATCTGATCTATTGTGATTAAAATATTATGTCCTTCACATAACAATAAAAAAATTAAAAAAAATATTATGTCCTTCAAATATAAACAGGCCTCTCTGTTAAATTGTTATATTGTTAAATTTATATCTCTAATCTTTACATCATTGTGTGTATATGTGTGTATTTTTAAATGTACTCATAGTGGTACAGAAATGCTTTTTTCTGTCATACACTATGATGCAGTTCACTGTAGGGAGAGTGATGTACTTACACCTTAAAAAAATAAAGTTTATTGGGTTTCTAACAGTAATTCCTGTCAACTATAAAAAATTTGGAAAAAAATTACTCATAATTCTACTACCCAAATATAATCACTAATAACATTTGTTTCTATATGCCTATATTTTCCTTATGCATCTGAAAAGATGTTTTTCTGATCAAACCGGGACATTTACATTAGTTTATTACTTGGAACTATGTTTTGTATGTTCTACAGTCTTGGGATTTTGTGCAGATGCTCCAGGGGCTGCAGTAAGGTGGAAGGAGAGGCCTCAGGATAGAAGTGAGGGGCAGGGGGCCTTCCACTTCAGTCAGAGGAATTCTGTTTTTGTCTGTTTTATGTGTTGGAGTTTTTCATAAGATATCCTTTGAAAATTAGGTTGGGCTGCTTTTTTAAAATATGAGGATCCCTGAGCTGGAGTTCATTTGATTATTGGTTATTTTATCTGGGGAAAATAAGACCTTACTTCTTTAGGTTTAGACGAGTAATACTAAATCCAACAAAAATCCAACTGAGTAAATTTGAAGATCTAATTATCTTTATTCAATGATTTATGAATTGGGCAGCATCTCATCTAGCAAATAGAGGTTATGAGGAGCTGTACAAAATGGAATGTTTTTAAAGGCAGAAAGTGGGTGGGACAAGGAATTTACAAATAGAAAAAAATGGATGGTTCCAGCAGGATTATACCTTCTTTTGAGGGGACAAAGGGGTCTGTCGGTTGGATTACCTCACTGGTGCTGATCGGGAAATTCCAGACTGACTAGTTAAGATTACATTCCTGGGAGAGTTTGAAACTGTACTTGGGTTAGGTACTAAGTGTCTTTTTGGCGCTGTGGGCTTACCATAAGTGACTCCATTTGGGGCCTGTTGTCTCTGTCTCTAACAGGAGGAAAGTAGGACAGAGATAAGCAGGAATCCACCTTTAAGCTATTCAAAAGCATACTCTAAAATCTGTGGTTACATTGTCATCTAAAACTCATTTATTTTAAACCAGAATATTGGTACATTACTTCCAATCAGAGAGTGTTTTCCTTTCTTACTTTGAAGTCTTACACACTTTGCCTGAGATTCAGATTGGGGCTCTTTGGCCTAGAGCCCACAAATGTGTGACTATTATATTTTGATTCTTCACTGAGAAGTATTCCTACACATCAAAACTCCATAACAAATCACTATTAAGTTAAATTAAAGAGTGTTTTCATAGATTATTAATAAGTGAATGCCCATGATTATAATCTTATAATTTCATTTATTAAACTTCCTTTTATCAATTCATCTTGGGTTGATATTGTTAAGTGAATTTCCTTTGGATTGTCTTCAACCCTTGTCTTTTCAACATCAAAACAATTCTGTTACATTTCTTTCTTAACTACATGATGAAATTGGGAAAGGACAGGCTCAGGGTACCCTAGAATCCTTGGACCTTTAGCTGGACAATTTCTCCACGAATGTACTGTAATTATGGAAATTAGAAGCTTTATAAATAATTACGGGAAAAACATGTTTTCAAATAGCTTTATTTATATTTGAATAGTTCACATAGTTATTCTGATATCCAGCCACTCCAAAAATTTGCTATTGCAAATTTGGAGATGAACATATTAGTCATATCCTTTTAATGGTAAGTCCTGTTTCCTAAGAAGTAAAACATTTTATTTATTTATTTATTTATTATTATTTTTTTAAAGATTTTATTTATTTATTTGACAGAGAGAGACACAGCGAGAGAGGGAACACAAGCAGGGGGAGCGGGAGAGGGAGAAGCAGGCTTCCCACGGAGCAGGGAGCCCGATGTGGGGCTCGATCCCAGGACCCTGGGATCATGACCTGAGCCGAAGGGAGACGCTTAACAAACTGAGCCACCCAGGCGCCCCCCTAAGAAGTAAAACATTTTAAACTGTGAATTCTAGGTATAGTTTTGTTTCTGAAAGCAGTTTTAACTGATGGTTTTAACCACAAATATAAACTCTAAAAAGTACAGTGATTGGAAGTACATTGTGTTTCTTTCCAATTTCTGAATATTTTCAGAGGTTTTTATCTAATAGAAACTCCCTAACACTGGTTTCTGTCCTTTTGACATATCCCCATCATTTTGGGGATAATTTCTTACATTCTGGTACAACAAAATGTTCTTGGCTCATCTTGTACTTTTCCTGCTCTGATGTTACCCATTTCTCCATTGATCCATGGCTCCTTTTAATAGGGAATTCTGTTTACAAATCTGGATTTGGGCCCTGGGTATGTTCACTGATGCTGGGGTGTCATTGCTTCTAGACTGTTTCAGGAGAGCAAGCTGGAATGGGAGATCAGCCACCTGTGTGTGTGTGTGTGTGTGTGTGTGTGTGTGTGTGTGTGTGTGTATGTGTGTATAAAATCATGAGTTCACACTGATACATCCAGTAATCCTAATCTAACTTCCTAGCCTTTCTCCATTCCATATTTGTATTTCACTTCTTCAACAGTGAGAAGTTTGGCCTCCAGCATCATCACTACTTTCATTCATTTGTTCATTGCTACCATTCATAGAAAGTAGTTTCAGAATTGCTACACTCCTAGTCCTGGTTGTAGGCAGAATTCTAAGAGGGCACCCAAGATTCCCTGCTCCTCCCTGTGAGTGTGGATGTGAACTATGAGCAGGATGCAGTACTCCTATGATTAGGTTATATTGTATGGCACAGTTAAGAAAGGAAGATTATCTTCAGTGGGTCGAGCTAATCAGGTGAGCCCTTTGAGGGATTGAGCCTTTCTTGGCAAAAGAGATTTAAAGTGTGGGAGGGATTTGACTTGTGGGAGAGTTTCTGTTTCTGGCTTTGAAGTTGTAAGCAGAACTTACTTGATGAAATTGGGTATGTAGCTAAGGCAATTTCTGAACAAAGTGTTGAGGGTACTGCCTGATTTTTTCTTGCTGCTTATAGGAAAATATGAGAGAATAAAGTTAAATTGAAAGATGTTTTATTAAAAGGGAACCAGGACTAGATGATTTAGTTAATTTTGAGCCTATCTTTAGATGGCAAATAATGTTAAAATGAAGAAATTGCTTCCAAAAATGTGATTCAGAGAAGAAACCAAGAGTGTACATATAACCTTTTGCTCAACCTCAGAAAGATCATAAGGTCAGATTATTCAGTTACACTGAAGGCTTTTTCAAGAAATTAATGTGTGCTTCATAGATTTTCTCAACCAAGCCAGGTGACCTCTAGAAAGCTTAAGGATATTACTCCTTAGCCATTTCAACAGGAGTTACAGATAAAGAGGGGATTATTTTGCAAAGATTTGCAGGCATAGCTTTTGTCTAATTTAGATTCAACATGAGAAAGCTTCTCATTTGTTGGCTTTGAAGATGGAGGAATCCGTGTGGTAAGGAAGGCACACAGCTTCTAATCACTGAGAGCAGCCTCCAGCTGACAGCAAGGAAATGGGCATCTCAGTCCTACAACTACAAGGAACTTGGATTCTGCCAGTGACCTCAGTGAACTTGGAAGCAGATTCCTCCCCCGAACCTTGAGAGAGGAACACAGCCTTACCATGATCCTGATTTCAGTCTATGAGACCCTAAGCAAAGAAACCAGTTACTTTGTGATGGACTTCTGACCTCCAAAACTGTTAGTGTCTTAGGCTACCTCCAATTTATTAGTTAAGTTTGTGGTGATTTGTTACACAGCATGGATAACTAATATAGTTCTGCAAAAACCACACATACTAAGTAATAATGAAAGTCCATGAGGAGGTTGTAGTGATTGTGAGCACACAGAAGAGCAAGAGTTGGCTTCCAGTGGGAGGACGGAATATATTTACACTGGGGATGGAGGGATTGTAGAGGCTCATATCCAGATATGTTTATAGATTGTGGGTCTTAGGAAACTAAAAGTGTCACCATCTACTGGCAGAGTCATTAATTTTGTGTTGGGAGATGTTGAGATGAAGCCTTCAGTAAGATAGTAAAGACTTAGAATAGCTATTGACAGTTGTGAGAGAAAAATGACTAGAAGAACTATGGGAGCACTAAGGGCTGTAGAATGTAAATTCGCAGAGACAGTCATTCTGCATATTTGTATGATGTTCTTGAGTCTTATTCAGGAGCCTGGGTGTTTGAATGGAATACAGTGATGAGGAGGAGGGAGTTATTCCAGAATAAAAGTTGTTCATTGTAGGTAAAGCGAAAGGACTTTCAGGTTTATGCTTAAGGAGTGGATGAATGAAAATAAAGAAAGTTGAAGAACTGGAAGATAGGAGGTTTTGTGACCAGTAAATGGAATATATAGAGCCCAGAACATATCAGCTGAAAAATATTTGTTAAATCAATAAATACTGGAAATTCATGGTTTCAGAAAAGTAACTATTTGTGGTAATGGCAGAGTTAGCTGTAGTTGGGGCTGCTGAAATATATTGGAAGAGGTCATTAGAATTGAGTAGATCACAGAAGAATGAATTTATCTCTTCAGTGTATTCAAATGGATTTTAAAATCACTCAGAAATTAGAAAAACTTGGACTTCAGAGTCTTTGATTCACAGAAGGAACTGACTAAGAGTGTGGACGGATTACAACAGGGGTCGGCAAACTACAGCCTGTGGGCCAAATCCAGCCTGCACTGTTTTTGTAAATGAAAGTTTTATTGGAAACCGCCATGCCGGTTCATTTACTTACATGTCTGTGGCTACTTTTGTGCTACAGTGGTAGAGTTGAATAGTTGCAGCAGAGACCGTGTGGCCTGCAAAGCTTAAAATACTCATTATCTGGCCCTTTAGAGAAGAAGTTCGCCAACTCCTGCATTAAAGCTGTGAACATTTTCTGCAGCAAAATGTATGCACACAAAATTTTGCTGACAGTTTTAGGAACTTTTGTGATTCCTAACAGCCAAAGAACGGACTCTGGATAAGAAGAACTTTTGGATCCAAGTTCACACTATATTCTCTGCTGCATTTCATCTCATCATGTGAGTTGCCTCTGTTAGTTAGCTCACCATGCCAAAGACATGGGCACTTTCATTTGGGTGGGTCACAGAGCCTCACCTTATTCAGTGACTACAGATGGCACTGCATCAGAGCGGCTCTTTACAGTTCTTGTCATGTGGCAGCCACGAGAGTATGTATAGATTGGTGCAAATCAGCACGCATTGCGCTGTGCCCCCCCGCCCCATCTGTGTGTGTGTGTGTGTGTGTGTGTGTGTGTGTTTAGAGGAAACCAGTATTGATCATGGTTCAGTAATGTCCTCTCTTTAGGGAAAGGATAACATTTATGAGAAACAAATGGATGCGTAATTCTTCTAGGCTATTTCCAGTTAAGGCTGTTAAATAAAGGGTTTTTTTTTCAGGAGTGCCTGTATTTAGATAAGGGAGAAAGAGAGAAAAACTAGTTTATTTGATGAAAAACTGTTTTAGTCACTGGCTGTTCTTTAGTAGGTGTCACTTTAAAATTTTTTCCGCTAATGTTAGCCATGGTACTGAATCTGTTTAGATCCATTTAAGAATCCTTAGTTGAACTTGATTTTTTTATGACTAATTTTGGTCACTGTTTTAACACAAGGGTACTTAACATTCCCATTGCCTTTGTCATGCTCCTATCTTACAAACAAGAAACAACATTCACAGTCTTTTAGATTTTTTACAGTTTAACCTACTTGTGTTCATATTCTAGGTACTCAGCAGCTAAGGTGCCCACATATCCTTTTGATCTTAATTTCTTCTGTAATAGGGATCATTTTCTTTTGGTCCTCTTAAAAATATCCTTTATATTCCAAGATGCTATTTCAACTCTAATCAACAGATACCAGTAAAAAACCCTATTTTCTGGGGCTTGCCTTCAAGACCTCAGTGGTCTCGGTGAGTTGTTGGGTTGTTGCTCGGACAAAGTACTGGAAGTGAGGGTCCAAGAACTAGACTGAGCAGCATCCATCTGTAGAATCCCAGAGTCTGGGAGTGGGAGAGGAAAATGGTAAATGGGAACTGACTGGGATGTAAGCAGACTATGCATTAGATTATAGGGTCAGGCAGAGATGTCAGTGGAGATGGAGTTCAGTTAGGCAGAAGAGGAGAGTGCAGCAGGTGTGGAGGAGTCTGCAAGACTGAGGAAGCCAAGGTAGTTTAGGTTCTCTACTTTGAGACTCTCTATGCTCCTCTGTAGCTGTGTCAGTATCCTTTCACTAATACCACACTGCCTTGATTATTGCATCTTTTTAGTATGCTTAAAATTCGGTGGTATGTTCAGGTGTCTGGGTGGTTAAGCGTCGGCCTTTGGCTCAGGTCATGATCCCAGGACCCTGGGATCGTGTCCCTAGTTGGGCTCCCTGCTCAGTGGGGAATCTGCTTCTCTCTCCCTCTGCCCCTCCCCCTGCTCATTCTCTCTCTCTCTCTTTCAAATAAATAAATAAAATCTTTAAAAAAATTAAAAAAAATTTGGCAGTGTGCTCCAACTTTGTTCTTTGTCTCAAATTGTTTGGGCTATTTTAGTTTCTTTTTAAAAAAAGCTTGTAATTACAGTTAACATACAGTGTTATATTAGTTTCAGATGTACAATATAGTGATTCATCACTTACATACATCACCTGGTGCTTGTCATGACAAGTGCACTCCTTAGTCCCTATCACCTATTTCACCCATCCCTCACCCACCTCCCCTCTGGTAACCATCAGTTCTCTATAATTAAGGGTCTGTTTCTTGGCTTCTCATTCTCTCTTTCTCTCTTTTTTTCTTCTTTGCTCCTTTGCTTCATTTCTTAAATTCCACATATAAATGAAATCATATGGTATTTGTCTTTCTCTGACTGGCTTATTTCACTTAGCATGATACTTTCTAGCTCCATCCGTGTCCTTACATATGGCAAGATTTCATTCTTTTTTATGGCTGAATATATATATGTATCACCTCTTCTTTATCCATTCATCAGCACATCAATACATTCATCAGTACACTTGCACTGCTTCCATAATTTGGCTATTGTAAATAGTGCTGCTATAAACATAGGGATGCATGGATCCCTTTGAATTAGTATTTTTGTATTCTTTGGGTAAATACCCAGTAGTACGATTGCTGGATCATAGAATAGTTCTGTTTTTAACTTTCTGAAAAATCTCCATACTGTTTTCCAGAGTGGATGCACCAGTTTGCGTTCCCACCACTAGTGCATGAGGGTTCCTTTTGTCCTCATCATCGCCAACACCTGTTGTTTCTTCTGTTGTTGATTTTAGCCATTCTGAAAGGTGTGAGGTGATATCTCATTAGAGTTTTGATATTGGGCCCTTTTAGTTTCTTTACTTTTTCACATACATTTTAGAATTATCCTGTCTATACATACAAAGAATCCTGGTAGGATTTTGTTTGAAATTATTTTGAATCTAAAGATTATTTGGAGAGGTGCCTGGGTGGCTCCGTCTGTTAAGTGTCTGACTCTTGATTTTGGCTCAGGTCATGATCTCAGGGTAGTGGGATCGAGCCCCATGTTGGGCTCTGTGCTGGGTGTGGAGCCTGCTTAAGAATAGTTTTCTAATTCTAATATTTTAAGGTGGATGCGTTAATTATAGAGACTTGCTTTAGCTTTTCTTTTTTTAAAAGACTTTATTTATTTATTTATGTATTCATTCATTCAGAGAGCACACAAGTGGGGAGAGGGGCAGAGTGAGATGGAGACAATCTCAAGCAGACTCCATGCTGAGCACAGAGCTTGGCGCAGGACCCAACCTCATAACTCTGAGATCATGACCTAAGCCAAAATCAAGGGTTGAATGCTTAAGCAACTGAGCCACCCAGGCACCCCATAGGTGCATATACACTTATAATTGCTATGTCTTTTTGGTGACTTGATCCTTTTATCATTATATAATGTCCCTCCTTATCTCTTGTGATTTTTCATATTCTGATGTCAACCTTATGTGATATTAATGTATTCACTCAAGTTGGTATATTTTGTTCTGTATTCATTTATTCAACATTTATTTATTTATTTATTTTAAAGATTTTGTTTATTTATTTGACAGAGAGAGACACAGTGAGAGAGGGAACACAAGCAGGGGGAGTGGGAGAGGGAGAAGCAGGCTTCCCGCTGAGCAGGTAGCCCGATGCGGGGCTCGGTCCCAGGACCCTGGGATCACGACCTGAGCCGAAGGCAGATGCTTAATGACTGAGCCACCCAGGCACCCCATATTCAACAACATTTATTGAATGTCTGCTAGATTAAGCCATCATGAAATTTATATGCCAGTGGGGAAACATTGAAAATATGCAAAAATATATATCACAAAATCAGAGAGTAGTAAGTACTATGAATTAAAATGAAGCCAATTAAGGGGATGGAGAGTGACTAGGGGCTTGTAGATAGAGTAGTCAGGGTGGCCTCTCTGAGGGGATAGCATTCAGGCTGAGACCTGGATGAAGGATCCACGAGGGAGCCAGCCATACAGATATATGAGAAGGGGCCATGCAGAAAGAGGAACAGCAAAGGCTATTCTCTTCAAGGCTCTGAGTCACAGTGCTTCTAGATCTTTCTCAGTTCTTTATTTTTAACCTTTCTATATCATTATATTTCAAGTTGGATTCTTGAAAGAAGTGTATTGTTGGGTCTTGCTTTTTAATGTATAATGGTAATCATTGTCTTTTAATTGGTGTTTTTAGCTCATTTAAGTTTAATGTAATTATTGATATGGTTGGATTTAATTCTATTTCATTATTTTTGCTTCTTTCTGTTCTTTGTTCTCTGCTTCATCTTTCCTGACTTCTTTTATTTTATTTTATTTTTTAAAGATTTTATTTATTTGAGAGAGAGAATGAGAGAGAGAGAGCACGTGAGAGGGGGGAGGGTCAGAGGGAGAAGCAGACTCCCTGCTGAGCAGGGAGCCCGATGTGGGACTCGATCCCGGGACTCCAGGATCATGACCTGAGCCGAAGGCAGTCGCTTAACCAACTGAGCCACCCAGGCGCCCTGACTTCTTTTAAATTATCTGAACATTTTTAGAATTTCATTTTTATTTACCTGTTAGATTTTAATTATGTCTCTTTGTATAGTTTTTTAAGTGGTGGCTTTAGGGAACTATAAAAATATATTTTAAGTTTTATATAATCTACTTAGAATTAATATTTTACCATTTCAAGTATAAAATATGAATTGTGCAACCACATAGGCTCTTCCTCCAATCCTGATGCAGTTGTTATATGTGTTACACTTACATACATTGAAAATCCCATCAGGCAATGATAATAATTTTTGTTTTCAACAAGTTAAGGGTGAAACATATTGTTCTACTTACTCAGATATTTACCCTTTTCTTTTGTTGTCCCTTCATTGCTTATATTCTAGGTTTCTCTTTGTTATCCTTTCCCTTTTACTTGAAGAACTTATTTTAGACTTTCTTTTTTAATTTTTAATTTTGAGATGGAATATACATACCATAAAATTCACACATTTAACATGTATGTTCAGTGGTTCTCTT
This sequence comes from Callorhinus ursinus, assembly GCF_003265705.2. NCBI lineage: Eukaryota > Metazoa > Chordata > Mammalia > Carnivora > Otariidae > Callorhinus > Callorhinus ursinus. Next base: position 63,857,205 of record NW_027397065.1, on the reverse strand, counting down.
ATCATTTCCCTTTCACATGAAGAACTTATTTTAGACTGTCTTTTTTAATTTTTAATTTTGAGATAGAATACCATAAAATTCACCCATTTAATGTGTGTGTGTTCAGTGGCTTTTAGTACATTCAGTGGTTTTTAGTATATTCATGGAGTGTGCAGCCATCACCACAATCAATTTTAGAACATTTTTATCCTCCCCAAAAGAAACTACTGGAGACAGTAAGAAGATCAGTGGTTGCCATAAGGGGGGCAGGGAGTGGTGATTAGGCAGAACACAAAGGATTTTTAAGACAATGAGACTAGTCTGTATGATATTATAATGATGGATACATGTCATTATAAATTGTTCATATCCATAAAATGTACAGTATCGAGAGTGAACCCTAATGTAAGCTGTGGAGTTTGGATGATAATGATGTGTCAGTGTAGGTTCATCAATTGTAACAAATGTACCACTGTAGTGGGGGATATTAATAATAGGAAGAAGCTATGCATGTGGGGGCAAGGAATATATGGTAAATCTCTGTATCTTCCTCTCAATATTGCTGTGAACCTCAAACTGTCCCAAAAAGTAGTCTATTAAAAATGAAATACTCCCTGTTCCTTAGCCATCATCCTCAATTCTACCACCCCTCAAAGACCTATGCAATTACTAATCTACTTCTATCTCTCTAGATTTTTGCCTATTCTGGATATTTCATGTAAATGGAATCATACAATATGTGGACCTTTCACTTAGCATAATGTTTTTAAAATTCATGTTGTGGCATGTATCAATATTTAATTTCTGTTTGTTGCAAAAGCAATATTCTGTTGTATAGATATACCACATTTATCTCTTCAGTTGATGGACTTTTGTGCTGTTTCCACTTTTTTTACTATTATGAATAATGCTACTGTGAACATTCATGTACAAGTTTTTGTGTGGAGGTATGTTGTCATTTCTCTTAGATGTATATTTAGGAGTGGAATTTCTGGGTCCTATGGTAACTCTATGTTAACATTTTGAGGGACTGACAGACTGTTTTCCAAAGTGTCTGTAACATTTTACATACTGACTAATAGTGTATGAGGGTTCCAGTTTTTATACATCCTTGTCAACACTTGTAATTTTCTCATTTTGTTGTTGTTGTTTGTTTGTTTGTTTTTAATGATAACCATTTCAGAGGGTGTGGAGTGGGTGTCTCTGTGGTTTTAATTTATATTTCCCTGATGGTTAATTATGTTGAGCTTCTTTTTGTGTATATATTAGCGATTTGTAAATCTTTTTTAGAGAAATATCTGTTCAAATCCTTGCGTGTTTTAAAATTGGGTTTTTTCTTATCATTGAGTTCTAACAGTTCATATATTCTGGATTATTAGTCTTTTATGAGATATATGATTTGCGAATATTTTCTCCCATTCTTTGGGTTGTCTTTTCATGTTCTTGATGGTGTCCTTTGAAGCACAAAAGTTTTAAATTTTGATGAAGCTCAATTTAATTTTTCCTTTGTTTTGTGCCTTTAGTGCCGTTGCCTAAACTATGCTCATGAAGAATTATGCATATGTTTTCTTCTAAGTTTTATAGTTTTAGCCCTTACATTCAGATCTTGATCCATTTGGAGTTAATTTTTGTGTGTGGTGTGAGGTAGGCATCCAACTTTGTAATAAGTATTCTTGAAGTAAAAGAATTTTCAAATTTTCTTGGCTATTCTTTGAATTTCCATATGAAATATATGATCAGTTTTTTCAATTTCTGTAACATTTCTTTTAAATCAGGTGACAAATTCTCTTAGTTTTCTTTCATATCACAATGTATTTATTTCACCTTCATTCCTAAGGTACATTTTCTGTACATTTAACTTAGCAGTATTTTTCTTTCAGCACTTTAAAAATGTTGGTCTGCTGTCTTCTGGCTTTATTTTTGATGAGTCCCCTGCAGTAATTCAAGTATTTGTTTTTCGTTATGTAATGTGTTTTTTTTTATATTTGTGTTTAGGATTTTTTTTTTTTTATCTTTGGCTTTTAATAGCTTAATATGTGTCTAGGTGTAAGCTTTAAAAAATTTTTTAGTTATTATTTTTGTTTTTATTTAGTTCATCCTGTTTGGCATTCACTGAGGTTCTTGTATCTGTAAATTTACCTCCTTCACCATATTTGGGAAATTTTTAGCCATTATTTCCTCAAATATTTGTCTGCACCTGTCTCTCTTCTCCTAAGTCTTATATAACATGAGTACTAAATTTTTTGATATTGTCTCATAGCTCTCTGTGATTCTTCTCATTTTTTCCTGTTTAGACTGAATTATTTCTATTGATCTGCCTGCAGGTTCATTGAATTTTTCCTCTGTCATATCCATTCTACTACTGGGCCCTTCCAGTGGATTTTTTATTTCCATTATTATATTTTTCAATATGACCAGATATCCCTTTTTTAATAGTTTGGTTTTCTTTGCTGAGCACTTCTATCTTTGCATTTGCTTCAACTGTGTTAACTTTCCTTTTATGTATCAGGGTCATAAATGCTGATTTTAAGTCTTTTTCTGATAATTAGAGCATTTGGATCCTTTTGTGCTTGGTATCTTTTATCTTATTTCTTGGGAGCTGGTTAGGTTTTCCTGGTTCTTTGTATGATTATTTTTGGATTGTATCCTTGACATTTTGAATATTGTGTTATGATATTCTTAGTCCTGTCCAAAACCTCTGGAGAATGGTAGGTTTTTTGTTTGTTTGTTTGTTTGTTTGTTTTTCTGAGTGTGTGGTTTCTTTTTTAGCTGAGAGTCAGCCTGATTAGTTTTAGACTCTAAGTCCTGACCTGCTTCCTATGAGCTGTTTTTCCTTGCAGTATTAATTTCCAAAGCATTTGTATGCTATTCTGGTTTTTCCCATATTACCCAGGGACCCGTGTGGTCCCTAGTCCACACCATCTTCAGTTCTCAGTGCTTTTCTCAGGTTGATTCTGGTAGGTTTCACACAGGGCACCTCAGGAGTGAGTGCAGGTGTACAAATTTAAAGGGTATTTTTCTCCACCTTTCTTACCCTTTACCCCATGATTTTCCCTTTACTCTCTTGCAGGGGCTTTCTGTTCTGATGTTCTTGCTAGAAAATCAGACACTTTTGGGGACACCTGGGTGGCTCAGTCGTTGGGCGTCTGCCTGCAGCTCGGGTCATGGTCCTGGGGTCCTGGGATCGAACCCCACATCAGGCTCCCTGCTCGGCGGGAGGCCTGCTTCTCCCTCTCCCACTCCCCCCCTGCTTGTGTTCCCTCTCTCGCTGTCTCTCTCTCTGTCAAATGAATAAATAAATAAATCTTTAGAAAATCAGACACTTTTTATGCAATGTAGCAGTTCCCATAAATGTAGCTTATGCCTCTAAGCAAAGCGGGAGTGGGGTGGAAAAATAAAAATTTCTCTACCCACAGCAGCTGTTTCTATGTGTTGGCGGGAAAAGGCAGTGTAGCTACCTGATGTAAAGCATAGAGTATCAGAAGTGTTCTATTCTATGTATGTTGGTAGGTGATCTGCTTTGTTGCTAATACTGGCCGAGTAGAAAACACGGAGTGTCAAAAGTGTTCTGACACACAGGGGTTGCTGTTATTGTTGCTTGTGGTTCAGGGGAGTAGGCACCATGCCTCTTTGTTGCTGGTTCTTTCCTGGTTTAGGATCAGGAGAGTCAGCAAGTATCCTCCCTGAAGGGCTGCTTCTGTTACTGAGAAGACAACTGCTGTTTTTGTTGCTGGCACTTGTTTGTCTGCTGTAATGGCCTCACAGGGCCACTGCTGCTGGTTGGGAAGATGAGAAGTGCCACCCAGAGCCAGCACTTGCCTGGTGTGGAAAGGGGGAAATCGATAGTTCTTTGACCTGTAAGGACTTTTTCCATTTCTGGTGCCAGCACTGAGGAGAGACTTGCAGCTTTGTTACTTGTGCTTGGCTGGCATAGGGTAGGTCAGATCACAAGAGCTTTGTCCCACAGGCCCTTCACCACCCATCTGCCACCCCATGTCTTGGGGAGAGGAACCTTTTTTTGGAACTTTCTGTCCGCTCTTGCTCTCAGTTGTTAGTTGTGGACTGCCCCAGAGCCTAAGTCAAGAAATATAGAAAGCAGAAACCATCCCCCAACTGCTGTTTAAGACCTGGGTTCTATACCCTTTTTGCTTGCTCTTATTCACTATTCATTGTCTTCTGGTAGTTTCGTCCCTCCCCTCCCCGCCCCGCCCCTTCTCATTAAATGTAGGCTCCATGACCAGTGTGGAGCCTAGTGTGGGACTTGAACTCACAACCCTGAGATCAAGACCTGAGCTGAGATCAGAGTCAGATGCTTAACTGACCGAACCACCCAGGTGCCCCTTACCTTCTTTATTTTGTTCAGAATTTTTTGTTGTAATTAAATTGAGAGATGGGGTAGAATGTGTGTATTCCATCATGAGTGAAATTGGAATCTCCTATAAAACATATTTTAATTCACTCCAGTTCACTGTTCAAAATTATGAGCTAGGATTTCAGTACCTGTTCTTGGCTTTGTGCAGTAAAACTTACTGTACTTGACTTATGCATAATGAGAATGCTAGAAGTCTAGTGAACCACACTTGATGTGCAGTGCAGGAACAATGCCCCACCCATGCTCTAAACCTGGTTTCCTGATAAAATTGTGGTGGTCATTGCCAGAAATTGGATATCACAGAGTATCACTGCCTCTTAAGAGCCAGGCATTTTCTCTTGCAGGAGGTGTGGTACTGTTGCCCTTAAGGAGACTGCTATGGTCTGAATATTCTCCAGAATTCATATGGTGAAGTCATAACCCCCAAGGTGATGGTATTAGGAGGTGGGGCCTTTGGGGCCTTTGGGAGGTGATTAGGTCATGAATGTGGAGCTCTCATGAATGGGATTAGTGCCCTGTGAAAGTGGCCCAAGAAAGCTTTCTTGCCCCTTCACCATGTGAGGTTATAGGAAAAAGACAGCCTCTGTGAACTAGGAAGTTCAGATGGTAAGTCTGCTGGCAGTTTGATCTTCAACTTCCCAGCTTCCAGAACTGTGAGAAAAAAATGTTTATGGCTTATAAGCCACTCAGTTTATGGTATTTTTGTTATAGTGGCCCAAATGGACTAACATGGAGTTATCACTCCATTGTCCATGAGTTACAGCTCAAGGGAATGCAGTGGCTGGAGCTGGATTGCATTCCTGTGTCACATGTATAAGGGAGGCTGGCAAAGTTAGCACCTGACTTTTCCACTTCTCAATGAGGGGTAGTCTCTGTCTTCTACCCCAAGAGTTGTTATGGGGGGAATTTCCTAAGTAGAAAAGAGAATTCATGTTCTCCATGGCCGGAGAGAATGACATGTTATTTGTATAGTCACCATTTACACAACACAGTTGCTTAGTTTGCAGACTTTGCCTTCATCTGTGGTTACAGCCCAGACCCAGTTTTTTAGGGAAACCTGTTGTCTCTGTCTTTAAAACATATCCCACATCTTCTTAACCTCTGAACACTTCACTGCTGCACCCTAGTCCAAGCCACTGTCAGTGTTCGTGTGAACCATAGCACTATCTTCTCAATTCCTATTTTGACTTGCAACAGGCTTTTCTTCACAGAGCAGCCAGAATATTTTTTTAAGCGTTTATTTTGATGTAATTTCAAGTTTACAGAAAAGTTATAAGAATAGTATATAGAACTTCCTTATGCCCCTTTTCTGGATTCATCAGTTGCTAACATTTTGCCCCACTGCTTTATCTTCCCCCTCCTTCCTTCAGCAACTAATACGAACTCTGTCCCTCTTTCCCTCCCCCACACTTACATATCTCCCCCCACTCACTCACATAGGTATATGCACATACGTACGAATTATATGTGTAATATTCCCCAACTTTTGAAATAAGTTGTAGCCATCTTGCTCCTTTACTCCTAAATTCTTCAGTGTAGTTTTCCTAATAACGTTATATTTTTTTAACATAACCATGAATTTAACCTTGATAAAATACTGTTATCTGATCCTTAGTCCACAGTTGTCTCAACAATCTCCTTTATAATTATATTCCCACCAGCTTAGTAGTCGTACTTTTTTTTTTTTTTAAGATTTTACTTATTTATTTGAAAGGGGAGAGTGAGAGAGCAAGCATGAGGGTGGGGGTAGGGGCAGAGAGAGGGGGATAGGCAGGTTTTCTGCTGAGCAAGGAGCCCGACATGGGGCTTGATTCCAGGACCCTGTGATCATGACCTGAGCCAAAGGCAGATGCTTAACTGACTGAACCACCCGGGTGCCCTTGCCTTTTTGTTTTTTAATTGGGAATAGTTCCTCTACCTTTTTTTTAAAAAAAGAGTCTTTGATGTATTTGAAGACTATAAGCCATTTATTTTATAACTGTGTAGAAGTTGTAAATATATAGCAACAGATATAGGATTTGATTTTGCCTGTTTTTCCTCATCATTAGAGTTTGGGTATGCATTTTTAGAAAGTCTGTCATAGAAACGCTATTGTGTTCTTCTTACATCCTCATATCAGGAAGCACATGATACCAGTACATCCCAGTATTGGCGATGTTAATTTGATCACTTGTTTAAGGTAGTGTAATACCAGATCTCTTCCCTGCTGTTTTCTCTTTGTACTTATTAAGTAATTTGCAGGGGGATTTTGAGAGTAGGGAAATACTCTCCCTGTTCATTATCAACCTTTTCTCCAACAGTTTTAGCATCCATTGATGATTCTTGCATGAATCAGTTATTACTGTGATGATTACAAAATGGTGATTTTTCTGACTCCATCATTCATTTTATATTTATTATCATCCTATTGCAAGGAGGAGCTTTCTCTTATTTATTTATTCATATACACCCAGGAGTTCCTAGTTTAGTCAGTCATTTATAATCCATTACTTTCATTGTTTATTTTGATGCCCTAATTGTCCCAGTAGAAGCCCCTCAACCTGCCTTTATTCTTTAACATAACCCCATCATTTTTGCACGTTCTTATTTTTTGGCACAACCAAATGTTCCATGTTCATCTTGTATGAACAAGAATCAAATATTTCTTCAAGGAGCCCTATTTCCTTTCAGTGGAGAATGCAATTTAGAAACCAGGATCTCTGTGCTAGGCTGGGGTATCATTGCTTCCAGCCATTCTCAGTATACAAAGCTCAAGAATAACTTACACACATCCATATTCACCTATATTTATATCTACCTGTTAGAAATCATGGGTTCATATTGATATCCCTGATTTCAGTCAAATTCCGTAGGGTTCATTCTAGATTTTCTTCTTTCCACTTTTGTAACTCCGTTTTCTAACAGGGAGAAATTCATTGTCCTCAAAAGTATTTCTTCAATTCCTTAATTCTTCATTGTAGTGAAAGCAGTTCCAGCATTCTTAACGCATACCACTGCAAAAAAGAAATAAGTGTGTTAACTAGAATTCAATATTTATTTATAGTTCTTTTGGTCTTTAGCCTGAGAGTATATATATTAGTTTTCTAAGACTACTGTAATAAATTATCACACACTTGGTAGCTTAAAACAACAGAAATTCTTGCACAGTTCTGGAGGCCAGAAGTCTTGGAATCAAGGTATTAGCACAGCCATGCCCCCTCCAGTGGCTCGAGGGGAATCCTTCCTTGCCTATTCTAGCTTCTGGTGACTCCTGGTGTTCCTTTGGTTTGTGGCCGCATAATCCAGTCTCTGCCTCATCTTCACAGAGGTTTTTCTTCTTTGTGTCTTCTCTTCTGACTCTTTAAGGTCACATTCACAGCTTCTAGTGATGAGGACATGAGTAGATCTTTTGGGGGGCCACCATTTAATCCAGTACAGAGTGTATAATTACTTGGGTTGTTATCTTCTGTTTATTCTTTCAGTGTGTTTGTTGTTCATTTGAAATACAGTAGGGTCCATTTGTTTCTGCTTATATTGAATTTTAGGTTCCTCTCAGCCTTATTTGTTTGCTTTTGAATATGCAAAACAACAGTTGCAGAATCTAAGAAGTTAATAGATATAGAATTACAAATTGTGGTGACTGTAATTAAGGAAATGGACAGATACTTGGGTGGAGAACAATAGAATGGGCCATATATACTTAGATATAGGGCTAGGTCATATTATTTGAATAAGTACTATATAAACTGAGATTGGAGGAATGAAAAGAGCTTTCCCACAAATGGAAAAGCACATGAGAAGGCCTTGGTGTGGGGAAAGAGCTGGATGTATTAGAGGAAGTGAAAGAAGGCCAGCCTATTAGTGCCTGTTGGAGAAGAGGGAACACAAAATAAGTGCAGTTGTAAAGAAAGCAAGAGCCAGAACGAGTTGTTGTAGACTATGTAAAGAGGCTAGAGAGCCAGTGGAGGACAATAAGCATTGGCATTTTTAGAAGTGTATGTATATATATATATATATATACACACACTTCTACGTGTGTGTATAAATATGTGTGTATATAAATATATATATTTTTAAAGGTTTATTTATTTGAGAGAGTGTGAGCACTGGCGGGGGTGGGGGCAGATGGAGAGGGAGAGAGAGTCCTAAGCTGACTCCGCTGAGTGCGGAGTGCAATGCGGGGCTTGATCTCACGACCACAAGATCATGACCTGAGCCGGAACCAAGAGTTGGACACTTAACCGACTGCGCCACCCAAGCACCCTAGAAGGATATATTTTTTTTATTTTTTATTTTGTTTTATTTTTTATTTTTTTAATTTTAATTTTTTTATGTTATGTTAGTCACACAGTACATCATTAGTTTTTGCTGTAGTGATCAATGATTCATTGTTTGTGTATAACACCCAGTGCTCCATGCAGTACCTGCCCTCCTTAATACCCATCACCAGGCTAACCCATCCCACCACTCCCGTCCCCTCTAGAACCCTCAGTTTGTTTCTTGGAGTCCATAGTCTCTCATGGAGACGAATCTCCCCCTCTGATTTCCGCCCCCCCTTCATTTTTCCCCTAGAAGGAGATTTTTAAAAGACTGTATTGATTGCTAGGTGGAGCACATGAGGCAAGAATAAAAGTAGAGACAAGTGTCAGACCAGTTACAGTGTATAATAACTGACATAGAGGCATGAGGTAATGTTGGCTCCTGTAAGAATGGTGAGGTGAATAAGGAGAAAAGTGGATAGATTTAAAATGTATTTTGGGCCGAACTGACAGGACTAGCTAGGGGATTGAATTCCAGTGGGGAGGGGTTTTAGGTTTATGGTTGTTGGAGTATATAAGGATGATCTCCAAGTTTGTAGTTTTAGCAATTATGGAAGAAGTTGATTGCAAATGAAGTAGACATTAAGAATCAAGATTTCCCTGTTGGCCTATTATTATGTTTGAAATGCCTACGCAAATGCAAGTGTCAATTTGATAGTTAAATATGCAATCTTAAGCTCAGGAGAGAAAATGGAATCTCAAACCTCCCATCTAGTCCCATTACTTCAGTTCATGCTTCCCTACTGTACATCTCTGGTTCCTGTTTGTACCCTCTCAACATAAGCAGATTGTCAGGAGTTGGCTAGATCTGTATGAGGTATTGTGGGCGATTTGGACTATAGATGGTCTTCAGGTTTATATGTGGATATTCCAGTTCCAATTCATTCTCTCCAGAGAGCTATAGTTATTTTCCTTCCAAGTCATTTAAATATGCACATTTTGTTCCTTACAGCAAGCTTTATTTTGGACCCTTACAGAATAAGAGATTTGGCCCTTATTAGGTTTTAGGCTCTTTTCTGCCCCATCTGAACATACTGTATGAGATTACTCTAGCCAACTTTGCACCTAGAAGGGAAGTGTGTGTGTATATTCAGTGTATATTCATGTTTGATATGTACTCTGGTTGATTTGGTGTGTATGTCAGTTCGTATACCAACATTACGTTGTTTTAATTACAGTATTTTTATATTATGCTCTATAATTAGTAGGGCTAATCTTCTTGAATCATTTTAAAGATATTTCTTCTTTTCTCACATATTTATTCTTATAGATGTAGAATTAAGATCGTTGACACATTTTTAAGAAGTGTGGATTTTTTTCCCTCAGCCTCTTGCTTCTGCCTTGATTATTTGTAAATACTTTCTATTCTTATTTTCCATTGAGAAAAGAGTCTTTAAAGTAGGGCCTATCTGTCTCTCTTTTTTTTTTTTTTTGCCTATCTGTCTCTTACTAGGTTTTTCCATTGTTTCCTAAAGAGAGGCTGTCAGTTTCCTTTCTATTTCCTTCCTTATGAAGCACCTGTTCTATATAAGTGCTGTGTTAATTTTTAGGCAGGGGAGTTGTACAGTGAATTAAACAAAGTGAAATAAACAAAGCATATTATGAAATAAAATTGGGAGAGTATACTATATTTATAACTAAAATAGTGTGCTCTTGGGAGGACTAAAAATTTACTTTTAAGTATGATATGTCGGTTTCTGGTCACTTTATTTTTAAGAATCTTTTTAAACTATCTTTTTTCCTATATTTTTATTTTTTAAGGGTCATACAGCAATGCTTCATACTGGTTCATGGCATCCCAAAATAAAGGGAGAATTTATGACTTGCTCAAATGATGCGTGAGTACTGTTGATAAATCATCTAATACATTCTTTCACTATTTTCTTTAACATTTATATTGTAACAAACTTGCCAGTGAAGTAGGAGATAGAGTATTAGGAATCCTGATGTTTACATTATTCTTGGTCTTTACTTTTTTGTTTAAATAAATATGGAAACTATGAAAAAGAGGGTTCATATAAATTCTAGTACAGTTTATTAGGGAGATCAGTGGATCAGACTGATGCTATTAAGTGGACTCAAATGACTTTGAAGTTGTGACTAATAATTTGTTACTTTTTATAGTAAAGATTGATATCTGAGTATAGTACCTTATATGTTTATTGTTTAAGTGATTGCTTTTTGGAAATAATAACTGAAAAAATTGTTTAAATGGTTATTAAGATTCTTCAGCATTATATCTGTTGGCCTAGGACTCAAGAATACTACAGGGAATACTTGAGCAGCTTTTTCCTATATGGTTATATTGTATGATTAATTTTTAGTATTCAGAGTAGTTCATAAGAATGCACTATTTGTAGTATTATAAATGACAATGGAAAACCTTATAAATTAAAAAATATAGATGGTGTCATTTAGGTGAAACACTGTATTTTAGATAAAAAAGATTGTTGTTTTTAGGTTATTTTGTCTCATCTTTTTAGTTTCTGATATTTATAATTTGCCTCATTTACCTTCAAAATTCCTGTTAACATTCTTGGATAGTTTATGTTTTCTGGAGTTGATCTTTAGGATAACAGACAAAAGACATAATTTCATTTCTATACGACAGTTTAAAAATTAATTTGATCTAAAGGGAACTAAAATTTGGGTATCTATACAGAATATGACTGGAACAGGATAATACAATTTGATTAAAATTTCTGGTAAATAGAACTATGCAGTTCTAATTTCTTTTTTATCTTTGTCTTATTATCTTTCCAAAACTTAAATTATGTATGTTTAAAGTGACATTCCTTACTTCAGCAAATCAAGTATCTGATTTCTTCAGTAATTAAACTTGGCAGGTAATCTAAATTAATAGTATCCCATGACCGGGTAAGGTTTATTCTAGGAATGCTAGGATATTTTACAATTAGGAAATTTTGCCATCAAGAAGTTTTCAACATAAGTCATTATTAAATAAGTGAAAAGTTACAAATCACATGATGTTATATTATATGATAACATTGACATTTGACAAAAGTTAGTAGTCTTTCGTAGTTAAAGTTCTAAGTAAAACAGAAATAAGAAATTAGCAAAACCTGTTAAAAATTAGTTACCAAAATTTAAAGTAAATATTGTATTATATATTGAAGTACTAGACTATTTGCATTTAAATCAAAAGACAAGGAAAAAAAAAAAGACAAAGATGTCCACAACTATTTAGAGCCTTTATGCAGTGTAGATTTAGAGACTTTTTACAGTGTAGTAAAATAAGAAAATAAATAAATTGATAGAAGTGTTGGAAGAAAACAACTATTAAAGAATAGAGGAGCCAGGCTATTGTGGTTAAAAACTTCTGCTGAAGAAAGCAATTGGAAAAAACAAAACAAAACTTTTGTTCTCCAAACTACTAAGGATCGTGCCAAGTGGTAGGCTCTCATGGTTGCTAACACAATAACTTTATGACCTCTAGAGAAGCTTATCCCAAATTGATATCCAGGATATGTAAATTAGTAATTTAAAGAAAGGCATTCCATGGTCTAATAAGTTTGAGAGACTTTGAATGTTATATTCCCAGGCCAGTGGTCCACAATAAACATTTAAATGGTTTGTATAGGGTTTAAAGAAACATGTTTAACTTTGTTAATCCTCTGAACAATAGTTTGGGTAAAGTTCTAATGCATGACATCACTTTACTGGGTATAAAGTGTAGTTTATCCCATTCTTTGAAAGAGCAAGTCTTCAGTTCCATGCCCAGTCACTGATGTTCTAGTATATTGTACCTTTGAAAATGTGCTCCAGTTTCCTTTTACACTGTACAAATTGGGTTTTGTCCATACTTTTATATGAAGATCAGTGGGCTTTAATCATAGACCCCAATTATACGTACTCTTTAAGACCTTTTATTTATTTATTTGTTTATTTATTTATAGATTTATTTATTTTAGAGAGTGTGTCCTTACATGGGGGGCGGGGCAGAAGGAGTGGGAGAGAGAGAATCTCAGACAGACTCTGCACTGAGTGTGGAGCCTGATGTGGGGCTTGATCTCACTGATTTCACCACCCTGAGAATATGACCTGAGCTGAAATCAAGAGTTGGATGCTCAACTGACTGAGTCACCCAGGTGCCCCTCTTTACCACCTTTTAGAAAAATCTACCATTAATAAATTCAGATGGTTTGTAGTTAGAGTGACTTTCTTTTGGCCTTTGACTTTGAGGGTAGTAATTAGTAATGGGCTAAGCTGTGGGACATCAGCCCAGACGCCTATTTCAATCAACAAATACAGTATGCTCACTGTGTGCCAGGTACTCCTGGATATGATCTAAGTCTCTGCCTTCATGATGCTTACATTTCAGTGGAGGTGAGTGCTTGGAGACAGACCAGGTACAGATGCACTAATAAATTAATATAGTTTTATGTAGTAATAAGTGTTGAGAATAAAATAAAGTAAAGCAAAAGGGTAGAGAAAGAGAGAGTAGAAGTGTCTATTGTATGTAGAGTAGTCAGAGAAAGCCTCTGAGGAGGTGACCTTTTAGTTGAGAATTACACCATGCACAGGAGGCAGCCCCAGCAGATAGAGCCTTCCAGGCCAGAATGGCAGCATACTTCAAGACCTTAAGAAGGGAGTGTATTAGAGCATATCGGAGGGGCAGAATGTCTGGTTTTGTTGACATTTTGTAGGTTGATAGAAAAGGTAGGAATGACAGGAAGTGAATTTGGAGAGGAAGGCAGAGACTAGATCATATAAAGTATTGTAGTCTATGGTATAAAGGGTTAAGATTTTAACGTAATTATAAGGCCAGCCAATAAAGAGTCTTAAGTCTGCCCTAGAGTATTATTGAAGATCAAAATCATAGGAGCGCTCACTTTACAGGGTATTAAAATTTTCTAGTGACCTTGACATAATAAAGGCCATGAATGAACATCATACTCAATGGGGAGAAACTGAGAACTTTCCCTGTAAGGTCAGGAACAAGACAAGGATGTCTACTCTCACCACTTTTATTCAACATAGTACTGGAAGTCCTAGCCATAGCAATCAAACAAACAAACAAAAAGAAATAAAAGCATCCACATTGGTAAAGAAGAAGTAAAACTTTCACTATTTGCAGATGACATAATACTATATGTAGAAAACCGTAAAGACTCCACCAAAAAACTACCAGAACATGAATTCAGTAAGGTCACAGGATACAAAATTAATGTATAGAAATCTGTTGCAGTGTCTATACACTAATAATGAAGCAACAGAACGAGAAATTAAAGCAATCCTATTTATAATTAACCAAAAATAATAAAATACCTAGGAATAAACTTAACCAGAAGGGGAAAGCCCTATAGTCTTTCTTTTTTAAGATTTTATTTTTAAGTAATCTCTACCCAGCGTAGGGCTTGAACTCACAACCCCATGATCAAGAGTTACACACTCCACCAACTGAGCCAGGCAGGTGCCCTGATCTATATTTAAAACTATAAAACATTGTTGAAAGAAATTGAAGATGACACAAATGGAAAGACATTCCATGCTCATGGGTTGGAAAAACAAATATTATTAAAATGTTGAGACTACCTGGAGCAGTCTACACATTTAATGCAATTTCTATCAAAATACTAACAACATTTTTCACATAACTGTAACAAATAACTCTAAAATTTATATAGAACCACAAAAGACCCTGGATAGCCAAAGCAGTCTTGAAAAAGAAAAGCAAAGTGGGAGGCATCACAATTCCAGACTTCAAGTTATGTTACAAAGCTGTAGCCATCAAAATAGTATGGCACTGGCACAAAAATAGACACATAAATTGATGGAACAGAATAGAAAACCCAGGAATAAACCCACGATTATATGATCAATTGATCTTTGACAAAGCAGGAAAGAATAACCAATGGGAAAAAGATAGTCTAACAGTGGTGTTGGGAAAACTGGACAGGTACATGGAAAAGAATGAAACTGGGCCACTTTCTTACACCATACACAAAGATAAATTCAAAATGGATTAAAGACTTAAATGTGAGACCTAAAACCATAAAAATCCTAGAAGAGAGCACAGGCAGAAGTGTCTCTGGCATTGACCCTAACAACATTTTTCTAGGTGTGTCTCTTGAGGCAAGGGAAATAAAAGCAAAAATAAACTATTGGAGCTACATCAAAATACAAAGCTTCTGTGCAGCTTTAGAAACAACACGGGGTACCTGGGTGGCTCAGTTATGCCTTCTCATCTGCCTTCGGCTTGGGTGGTGATCCCGGGGTCCTGGAATTGGGCCCCACGTCGGGCTCCCTGCTTGGCAGGAGGCCTGCTTCTCCCTCTCCGACTCCCCCTGCTTGTGTTCCCTCTCTCGCTGTGTTTCTCTCCGTCAAATAAATCAATAAATAAAATCTTAAAAAAAAAATCAACAAAACTAAAGGTAACCTACTGAATGGGAGAAGATATTTGAAAATGACTTATCCAATAAGGGGTTGGTATCCAAAATATATGAAGAATTTATATAACCTAACACCTAAAAAATGAATAATCCAGTTAAAAAATAGGCAGAAGACATGAACAGACATTTCTCCAAAGAAGACATCCAGGTGGCCAACAGACACATGAAAAGACGCTCAACATCACTTATCATCAGAGAAATGCAAATCAAAAACCACACTGTGGGGCACCTGGGTGGCTCAGTGGGTTGAACATCCGACTCTTGGTTTTGGCTCAGGTCATGATCTCAGGGTCATGAAATCAAGCCCTGCATCGGGCTCCATGCTCAGAGCGGAGTCTGCTTGAGATTCTCTCTCCTTCGGCCTCTGCCCCTCTCCCTGCTCACACGTGCGCAGCAAGATAACGTTGTGGTAATAGCTAATAATAGCTAACACTCCTTGTGCCAGTACTGTTCAATACACTTATGTGCTAAGCACTTTGTCTTATGTTCTCCTCACAGCAATAGAGGAGGTAGTAATGTTATTACATGTTTCAAATGAAGAAACTGGTCATGACTTTCCTAGGGACACGTGATTCTAAGTGGTTGAGCTAGGATGTGAATCCACTGAGTCAGATACTTTGTGAGTGGTTGTCACAAAGGTTATGGTGATTGATTTACAGATGCATTCACAGATAGAAATCCCTTTTATGTAAGGGAAGGGCACAAGAACTCGCCTCGTTAAGAATATTCGCAGTGTTCTCCATCATTGGAAGGACAAATTCCTTTCACTTGGAAGTCTCCAGTAGTGCACCCCAGTGATGATCCTACCATATTATCTGACTGTGATGAAGATGATGAGAGGTCCTTTGCCAGTATAGGTGGTCTTTACCCTCTTTTACCTGTCCCCCCCCCCCCCCAGGGCAGCCCTACTTGATTTTTGAGATGTAGAACCACTCTGGCTGTGCTGGATGAACACAGTCTGGCCAGAGACAGACTATATTTAGGTCTAAGGGTGTTTCCTTTGTCTTTCTTACCAGCTGGGAGTTGGTGTTGGGCTCCACTCCCCACCCCATTCCTAAGCAAAAACTAAACAAGGAGAACAGTGTACTGGGTTAAATACCTTTTATTTTAATATATTTTTTCTTGAAGTATGATGGATTTTATATATAACTTTGTTAAATAAAGAAATTTCATTCTATTTCTATCATAGATATTGAACTTTAATGCTTTTGTGGAATTTTGATGTAATCTTGATTTTATCCTTCTGGTCCATTCATACAGAGAGATACGTGAATACATTTCAGAATGTTAAACCATTCTTGCTTTTTTATAGTAAATCCTACTTGATCACTTTGTATTTTTGCGGGCTGGGGAGAGAGAGAGGAGGGGGAAGGGCAGGGGGAGAGGGAGAGAGAGAGAATCTCAAGCAGGTTCCACACCCAGCCCAGTGCCCCACGTGTGGCTAGATCTCACAACCCTGAGATCATGACCTGAGCCAAAATCAAGAGTCGGACACTTAACTGAATGAGCCACCCAGGTGCCCTGATCACTTTGTATTTTTTTAAAAAATATATTGCTCTATTTACAAAACTTATATTTTATTTAGGATTTTAATTTTATATTGACAAATAAATGGGGACTTTTTGTTGTTGTATTGTTTTTTTATTAGGTTTTGGAACCAAGATTATACTGGTTTCCTAAAATAAGGCAGCTTTCCCCTCTTTCTATTACTTGGTATCCATGTCCAAGTTCATGAACATGGCTGTAAACAAAAAATCTCATGGAACACCAAGGTCATCCAACTAGTTGCATTATAGTCCACACCCAGAGTTCTAATATAGAAGTTATTTATAAGACTTATTTTATTTTTAACTACAATTTCTCAGATTTTTTTCTGAAAAAATAGATTTAACAAATTTAGAAGAAATACTAGAAGTAAGCAGGAGCAGTTTAGAAGAAAATGCTTTGATAAAAAATTTCAGGAAAATATCTGTTAAGTGTACTAATATTGTGCCTGGACTGAGTTCTCCCTTAAAGGAAAAGTGTGTGGACCTGGACATATGAACGTAGGAGGTCGGAAGAGAGTTAAAAGAGCATAAGAATGTGATCTAGAGGCCCACAAATATAACTTGATATAGATCAGTTTGAATAAAATGTACTGAGAAGTCTTTTTCTGTAAAACTAAGAATGTACCTTTAATTGGAATATAAATATTTACAATTACTGGCTGTCTAGTGGGACAGGGGTAATGTATATATTATCTTTTTTTTTCAGAGAAATGTAAGAATTGATTTATTTAATGATTGGTTACTTGATAATAATTAAGGAATTATTAATTGGGGGATATGATATTGGTATTAGAGTTGCCTTTTTATTTTAATTTTTAAAAAGATTTTATTTATTAGAGAGAGTGATCAAGAGAGAGCACAAGCCGGGGGAGGGGCAAAGGGAGAGGGAGAAGCAGACTCCCCACTGAGCGGGGAGCCCGATACAGGGCTCAGTCCTAGGACCCTGGAATCATGATCTGAGCCGAAGGCAGACACTTAACTGACTGAGCCACCTGGGCACCCCTGTAGATGGCTTTTTAAAAATAAGTGTTTCTTTAAAAATTTTTATTTAAATTCAATTTAGTTTACATATAATGTGTTATTAGTTTTAGGGGTAGAATTTAGTGATTCATCAGTTGCATATAACACCCAGTGCTCATTACATCACGTGCCCTCCTTAATGCCCATCACCCACCTTATTGCCTCACCACCTCCCCTCCAGCAACCCTGTTTGTTCCCTGTAGTTAAGAGTCTCTTATGGTTTGTCTCCCTCTCTGTTTTTTTTTTTTTTTTTAAAGATTTTATTTATTTATTTGACAGAGAGAGAGAGCACAAGGAGGCAGAGTGGCAGGCTGAGGGAGAGGGAGAAGCAGGCTCTCTGCTGAGCAGGGAGCCGGACGTGGGTCTTGGTCCCAGGACCGCGGGACCATGACCTGAGCCGAAGGCAGCCGCTAACGACTGAGCCACCCAGGCGCCCCTCCCTCTCTGTTTTCATCTTATTTTATGGATCACAAGTTTCCATTGTTTAAAATAGACAACTAGGATCAAGAGTCACGTTTTTGTAGTTTGTTTTTTTTTTTACTCTAAGATATTAGAGTAAAAAGTTTTTATTATTGGACAAACTCTGGGTTAACAGGATAAACAAAGTAAAATTGATGATACTTTTGATTATACTTCAGTGTGATTGTCAAACCAGTGTTTTACCTTATAACATTCTATAAGATATTTTAAATAGGTTTTAGGGGAAAAAGTATAACCATGGTATATTGGTTACTTGCCATCACACTGGAAAACTACATGAATTATTAGGAACAACTAGCATCTGATGAGGCATCATCAGAATTCTTAGGTCTGATATTATGAAGTTCATCCTGGATTAAGAAATGTTCCATGGTTCAGTAATTAGTTCAATTAGCACCTTTGGGCGGAATCTGCCTATATTTTTTTGTGTGTCTCATACCTCAGAGGGCCACTCTGCCTTTCATTGCGTTATCTCATACTCTTCATTGGTAAGCATGACAGAGAGGTAAATATCAACTGTATGTCTTATAAACTTTTTATTCTCTTGGAGATTTTATTAGGTTATTTAGGATTTAAATTAGGATAATTTCATCAGACTTCATCAAGCTCATAATTGTAATATTCTCTTCTTCCCCAGTCTCCTTCTCTCTCTCCCTCTTTCCCCTCATTTTGGGCAACTGGAAAATAAGTATTTTGGATAATATGACCATGGTGTAGATAGCTTCCGGATGAAAGTTATTCATCTCAGCACCTCCTGTGTTACCATAGTATTAGGTGCTTAGCGCTAGCTAACACACGTGTTTGTCAGGCTATGGCAATCAGCAGTGTAGGAGTAGAGAGGCAATCCTGGCCAGGTCAGTACCAGCCATTCATGTAACTCACACATATTATGAATAAGTTTAGATACAGTAGGAGTGAAGAACCAGATAGCATTTGTGAGAAACTATTCCATTGGAGGCGAAGGTGGCACTCACTGTTTTGTTCTGGCCTCATATATGTTCAGTTACATTATGATGTTTCCTTTGAGTGTGAGTTGGAGATGCTAGTGCCTTAACCTTTTGATTTTATGAGTTTCAATATGAAACACAAACCTGGGATCAGGCCAATTTAGGAATGAAATGAAAAGGAAGAGAGTAATAGGGAAATCTTTTTGGTTTTTCCAAGTTTACCAGAATGAAACAGATAACAAGGCAGAGCTTACTACGTTATGCTTGGAAATAAATGTTAATTTAAACCAGATGGTAATGAAGATAAAAATGCTTACATATTCAGTGGAAGTCAGTTCTACTTGTGAATTTATATGATCTGCTATGGAGCCACTTTATTTATTTGTTTTTTTAAGATTTTATTTATTTGGCAGAGAGAGACACAGCAAGAGAGGGACCACAGGCAGGGGGAGTGGGAGAGGGAGGAGCAGGCTTCCCGCAGAGCAGGGAGCCCGATGTGGGGCTCGATCCCAGGACCCTGGGATCATGACCTGAGCCGAAGGCAGATGCCTAATGACTGAGCCACCCAGGCACCCTGGAGCCACTTTATAATATGTAGTGCTCAGAGTAAGGGTACAAGTGATGCTATACTAATGGGATCTGAGTCCTTGGTACAGAATTTGTACAAAGCAGTTCCAGTTCAGCCCAGTGTCTGCCCCGCAGGTACTGCTGAGTGAATCAGATGCTTCTAGTATGTATCTGGAGGGTTTCCTATTGCTTACTCAGGAATTTGTGTCTCAGAGGAATTTGTTTATATCTGTTGTGACTACTTCTGCCTCTATGTGCGGTTAATGCTGAGGACAAAGCAGGAAAATAATGATATGCACAGACAAACGTTTCACAGTGAGTTGCTGCAGAAAGAATAGACAGTATTAGATAAGAATAAAAAACACTGGGGAGATGACAAAACTTTATAACATAGTGTCTCCTTCCACACCACAGTTGGGAGGGAGGACATGTGGAAGAATAGGTAGGGTCTATGCTAATTAAAAAAAAAAAAAGGTGGGTGCAGAGAAAGTGGGTTTTAGGTCAGACTTAAAGAGGAGGACCTTGTGGATGTCACAAAATAGCCACAAGACCCACTTGTGAAAAATGGCTCTCAGGTACTGAATGAGTCTTTGAGGGTTAGACTCCTGCAATTAAGAAATAGAGACTTCAAAAAAAAAAAAAAAGGAATGAGACCAGTTTTTACTCCAGGGTGCTGTGGTCTGGGGAAAGTCAGGCTGCTCATGTCATATTAAAAACGTTCAGCAGCAATGTCTCAGGTAGGTACAGGGAGTATAGAGGAGGAGTTGCTAACACTGCTTGCTTGGAAGAATCAGGGAAAGCTTTATACGGGGGTTTTGAATATGTGTACAGTAGTCCCCCCTCATCCATGGGGAATATATCCCAAGACCCACAGTGGATGCCTGAAACCGTGGATAGTACTGAACCCTATATGTACTATGTTTTTTTCCTGTACATACTTACCTATGATGAAGTTTAATTTATAAATCAGGCACAGTAAGAGGTTAACGACAGTAACGAATGATAAGCTAGAACAATTATACTGTAATAAAAGTTAATGTGAATGTGGTGTCTCTCTCTCTCAAAATATATTACTGTACTCACCCTTCTTGTAATGATGCAAGAGGATAAAATGCATAAGTGATATGATGTGAGGTGAATGACATAGGCTATTACTGACCTTCTGATGATATGTTAGGAGGAGGATTGTTTGCTTTCAGACCAGGTTGACCATGAGTAACTGAAGCCATGGAAAGTGAAACTGTAGATAAGGGGAGGATTACTGTATTGGGCATAAATTCTTTTTGTGGAAAAGTAGGGAAGTGATGAGAGAGGAGATGGACTTGGAGAAGGATATAGGAAAGCCTTAATTTGGGCCCTCAAGGATGTTACCATATAGAACATGCAGTATATATAGTGATCTATGATTAGGTGGTTATCTATAAGCAAAAAACATAATTTCATATTTAGAGTTTATTTTGTACAATGTGAAATGAGTATTTAGAGACATTAATATCTAGTCCATTTAGTTTTCTTTAGGAAAAAAAAAGTCTTTCCAAGTCTTGATTTTGGCTCAGATCGTGGTCTCGGGGTTGTGGGATTCAGCCCTGTGTAGGGCTCCATGCTCATCATGGAATCTGCTTGGGATTCTCCCTCTTCCTCTGCCCTTTTCCCCTGCTCTCTTTCTCTCTCTCAAATAAATAAGTAAAATCTTAAAAAAAATAAAGGATGCATGGCAAAGATAGAAACCTATAATTTGTAAGAGCGCAAGCCCACAGAGGGAGAGGGAACAGGAGAGGGAGAAGCAGACTCTCCGCTGAGCAGTGAAAACCTCCCCCCCCCCACCCCCAGAGTCCCAGGACCCTGGGATCATGACATGAGCTGAAGGCAGGCGCTTAACTGACTGAGCCACCCAGGCGCCCCTGGTTTGATCTTCTTATTTCTTCTAAAGGAGGAAAGGAAAGGGAGGGGAGGGAAGGAGGGAAGGAAGGAAACACCAGAAAAAAGGCAATAAAGAGACAATTTGGGAAATTTGGATATTAGGTGATACCACAGATTGCAAAATGGCCACAGTTCTTCATCTTTCCTTGTACCCATGCCCTTGGCAATGTGACTTTGCAGCTACTCCCACTAATGTTTCCCCACCTCATAAATATGGGCTGACCAACAGAAGGTGGCAGAAATGATTGTGTGCCATTTATGAGCATAGGCTACTTAAGAGTTCTTGTGTGTTTGCACTTTCTTGGAACCATAGCATTGCTATCTGATCAAGCTCTGGCTAATCTAGAGAGTGAAAGACCCGGATGAGGAGAATTCAGTTTTCCCATTTGAGGCCATCCTAGCTTACAGTCAGACAACTTCCAAATTTGTGAGAGACCCTAATGTAGATTAGCAAAACTGACCACAGACACATGAGTTAACCCGCTAGGACAAAGCCACCCACCTGACTGGTGGACTCATAAGCAGTAACTTATGCCTATCATTTTAAGCCATTAAATTTCGGAAATGTTTTGTTATGCATCAGTTGTTAACTGATACAGATGATATTATTGAATCGTGTAATGTAGAATCAGGTCATATAGAAGAATGTCTTTGTTCTTAGAAGATACCAGCTGGTAAATTTAGGTGTGAAGTATCATGTGATAATGCAACTTACTTTAAAATGGTGTACTGAAAATAAAGTATGCCTGTGTGTGTGGTATGTGTATATGTATATATATGTGGGTATACATATATATGGAAAGTGAGAGATTGAGAATACAGATGTGACAAAATGTTATGGTATATGGTGTCCATTGGAAAGGATATAGGGTCTTTATTGTACTGCTCTTTTAACTTGCTTGTAGCTTTGAAGCTTTTCAAAATAAAAGTTGGGTCGATCTTAATATCGGCTTATTTGGATGTTGTCCTGTTAGAAGGTGGGGGAGAGACAATAAAGTGTCCTCCACACTGAGAAGGCACTTTGAGACTGAAAAAACAAAGCAAGCCACTTCATATCATTTACACAGAGATTTATTTAGGGTAACTTACTGACAGGGGGGATCAGACGGATGGCAGTCCAGTTGCTATGCAGCTATTCTCTGCAAAGCCTGGACCTTAATCCACAGATTTTATTGTGTTGTGGTGAGGTCAAAGGGTAGTTATATAAAAAGCGGTGCCATTTGTGTGCCAGAGGGAAGGGAGAGGAAGAAACTATGTTATCTCTACTAGTTATCTAAACAACTTTAGGGAAGATCAGAATAAGCTTCCTGCATTCCAGCCAGGGCACACATTAACTTCCCAGGGTCCTGGGACAAGTTGTGCCAAAGATGGAGTCAGTGTTGTCAGCAGTCTTACATATCTAGTTGCATTCTACTTTGATCAAGTTTTTTCTTGGATAGTTTTTTAGTATATTTTAAGTTTCGACATATCACTGCTGACTTAGATTGTGGAGAACCTATTATTCAGGATTGTCTTCATTGGATTATATGTAGCAGGATTTCCTAAGTGTGTTCTTGGGAATGTTAGTACCTGTAGAGTGTCCATGGAGAAAGGGTTCCTTAGTCCTCCACTTGGAGAGTCACAGTGCCAAAGACTAAGTATGTTAAAGATCCTGGGAACTATATTAAAAAAAGAAATCAGCATTTTCTAGCTGTATTGATAAAACTCCATCTTTCTCCCATTGCCAACAACACCTATTACACTCTGGGGGTTTGGTGTTTCAGGAGTACACTTTGGAAAATGAAGATTGCCCCTAGTTAATGCTTTTCTCTTGGTGGAATTCAGTATAATAAATATTTTTATTTGGTTGCAGCTATATCAATTAAAATTTTTGGCAAATTTTGGGATGGCATAATAGAAAGAGCATGCACTTTCCAGACTCAGAGCAACTTGGGTACTCCACCCCTTGTCATGACCTGGGACTAGTAATTTACCACTGAATCTCAGATTCCTATAAAATGGGGTAATACTTGATTCACAGGATTGTAATCTAGATTTAATGTATAAAGCCTTGTGCATAGTTGGCGTTGATGTGTAGGAGTAGCTTTGGAATCGTTTGGATTGAAGACGGTATGATTTTCAGTCTTTAGTTTTTCTTAGTTTCTCTCACATCTTGATGAGCATCTCCCTTTTGAGAGCATGTGTGGGGCATGTTGGATCTCACAGGCCTTTGCTGGAAGGCTGCTAGACAGATTTCACTTAATTTTTATAATCAACAACATGTGTAAATATAATTATAAAATTCTCTAAGAAGCAGTGATTCACATAAATGGATCCCAGAAAAGTAAACTTTTCTGTAACTCAAAGTATTTTTTTCCATTTTACTATTTTTTTGGGGGGGAACCTAAAAAATACACTAGCTTCCTATATTATTAATAAGTGTTTTGAATATAATTTAACATCTTTATAATGTATAAATTATTACATTGTGGTATAAAATGCCTCACAAAGTCTCGGTATATGTAGTCCTGTCTACAGCTTTTAGAGTTCTTGACTGTTACTTTCAGTTTTTGGTTTTCCCTTTCTGTTAATTGTTGCTTCTTGCTGCTGTTGGTGTAGGCTTGCAGCCTATACAAGTGCCTCAGTTTCTCTCAGTTCTTTGTTTCCCATAAGCTGTGGGCTGGGGCTGGGGTAGGTTTTTTTAGAATTTGCAGAAGAAGAGGGAATAAGCAATTAGTAGAATGTATGATTTTTTGTTGTTAATAGCACATTAATTTTTACCATCTTTGGCTGCCGGAAGACTTTTTCTTCTTTCTGGTTCTGGGAGGAGTTTTATACTGTCCATGCTGCCAAATAAGTAAGGTGTGGTGGTTATATTTTTAATGGTTCTTTTTTGGTGGATTTCTCGTAGAAACAGTGTACTCCTTTCAGGTGTTAACTAGACTTGCGGTGATCATTTTGCAATGTATACAAATAACGAATCATTATGTTCTACATCTGAAACGAATATAATGTTACATGTCAATTATACCTCAATTAAAAGAGGAAGTATGCTGTTTAGATCATGTTTCTGCAATATCTGGTATTACTTTTATCTAATTTAATTCTTTGATTTTTAAAATCTACTTCTAATTATTCTTTAACATACTCATAGGTTTTCATTTTAAAGCCATAAGGATACTTTTAAAACTATCTATTTCAGTAGCCACCAGCATTTAAAATATTAATAGCTTTGATTTTATTTTCAGTGTGGGGATAATGAAAAATTTGTCTATATAATTTTAAAGCATTTGTTAACAAATTTTACATGAAACATAACTTTTTGAAAAATTAATTAGGATTTAGCAATGGAGCCTAAATCCTGAAAATTTTACCATTCACATTTGCTGATAATGGTGAAATATGCTTATGATGAAAGGCAAAATTCACTCACTTTCTGAAACTCTTTTTCTTCATGAGTTCTGAGAGTATGAGAATCTATTCTCAAATTACTGTTATTGAGATGTTCACATTTTGGTGTTTGATTTAGCTTCTATTGACAAACTTTCTGTGTAGGTCTAGATGGAAGAAATATGTACATCTTTTAATTTTATCATAAATTCATTTGGTTTGTATAAGTTCCTCTTAAAATAGTTTGTGTTTACTCAGTCCAATTTTATTTCTGTTCTATATTGAGAAACATACAGTAGGTAAAAAGTCTGTAAGATTTTAAAGTAATAATAATAACCCATTCCACAGCTACCAGGACAGATACTTTATTTATTTATTTATTTATTTAAGATTTTATTTATTTGACAGAGAGAGACACAGCGAGAGAGGGAGCATAAGCAGGGGGCAGTGGGAGAGGGAGAAGCAGGCTTCCCGCGGAGCAGGGAGCCCGATGCGGGGCTCTATCCCAGGACCCTGGGATCATGACCTGAGCCAGAGGCAGAGCTTAATGACTGAGCCACCCAGGTGCTCCCAGGACAGATACTTTAAAAGGTCAAGTTTAGGACTTAGAATTAGGGCTTATGGATGTGCTTGTCCTCCAAAGATCGCCATTCAGATTAATGTGTGATCATCGCAGTTTTAAGTTACTACCTTTAGTTCAACCATCTTTGTAGTTATTGCCTGTATTTATAATGTTTGATTAAATATAGAAAGAATTTTTTTTTTTGTTAATTTTTACCTGGGTTAATTTGTTACCGAGGAGACCAAGGTTGGATTTTGTTTGTGTTTTGTTTGTAATCTCTTTTAAGTGTAAAGATGTCAGTGTTCTCAGTTTCTATTGTGCAACATAGTACTTTAACACTAAAAATCCTGGAAACATATTTTAGTTGGAAAATGAAATTGATAGTTATTGAGAACCATCCAATATTTGGAACTCTAGAACTAGTTTTACCTTAGAGATTTTGACAGCATAAAATAGGGCTTTATAATGAGATATTTTGAAGTAATTTGAAAATACTGCATCAAAAACAACCTAGAGATCTAAAAATTATAATTCTGTAATTTTACAGTATTTTGGTTCTATAGTAATTTAAAGTAATTGGGTGCTAGTCTAAAGTAATAAATACGACAAGAGGCAGAGGGAAATTTTCGTGCTTGACTTTAGAGATGAATTATATATTACTGTGTTTACTGGTGACATAATTTGGCCCACTAATAACTTATGTAATATCTCAAAAAACTAGAACACAGTCTTTTAGTGTTATTAATGAAATGGATGTGGAATTATTAGTCATACCCTTTTTAAAAAATTGAGATATAATGTCATTTATATCCTGTAACACAAAATAAGCTAACAAAATATCACTAGGGAAGTTGAATTTACTGAATAGGCAAGAGTTATTTATAATTAAGCATTTTAATTTTCAAGCTTCTATTATGCTTGAATAGCCTTTGGTTTATAATTTTCCTGGTACCTTCAACTTCCTTAGGTATGTTTTTTAGCATATGTTTATAGTATAGAACTTTATGTCATATCTCTAGGAATTATAAAAAAATTTAATGTCACATTATCCTTGATATAAGTTTATATAACTTCTATACAGAATGTTGCTCAGGTGTTACTATATTGCCGTATTGAACCAGTTTAAAATGTTCACATCTTCAAAAATGTTGGAGAAAATTTGATTAAATCCAAGTTTGTTATGTTTTATTAGTATGCTTTTCCCAGTTGTTAAGTAGGAACTTATTTTGGCTATAAGAACATCAGTACTGAACAATAATGTAGGAATTATGCATTGTGGAGGATGTTCTTTAGTATTTTCTTTCTTTATCTTGAAGTCCATGTGAAACCATCATTAATCTCATCAGTACATCTCTGTTACATCAATTCAGTTTTCAAGATACTTATTTATTCATTTATATATTTTTAAAGAATAATGTGGAGGTCTCCAGTATTAAACGCTATGCTTGTTTCCTGGCATCCCTCGGTTAACCGAGAGTGTGATGGAGAGTAGTTTGAATTTCTTCTGGGAATTTCTAGGTCAAGCAAAGTAGCATCCATTAGTACAACCAGTCCATTCCATGTGTGACTAAATGAGTTTGTATGTATGACTAATATACCAGTTCTCTTGTGGTGTGTAGTGGCCTTGTTGGCCATTTATGGAGTAGTTGTAAAGGAAGAAGAATGTTATTCCTGTGAAAATTGATGGATTGAATGTAATTGCAGGAATGGGATTAAAGGTGTTTCCATATTGTGGATTTTACAATCGTTAAAACTCATAATTAAGCTTAAAATGTTTCTTTGTTTTGAATCTCCAACATTTCCTGAAAGACTTGGCTACAATTAGTGATTTTTCTTTTTTAAATTATCCTTTCCATTTCTTTTCTAAGTTTCTGGAACTACATGGCAAATTTATATGTATCCTGTTTCTGAATCTTTGCTATAATGCCAGATAAGCCTGTTGAATCCATTTCCAACTTCAAAAAAATTGTCACCTCATCTTTTCAGTTTCATATTGACAGAGTTCATGAATTTAGGGTGGCAGGTTAACAGGAACTTTGCAAGGAAGTGTGAATAATGATTTGCCTTTTCAGTTGCCTCTTTCTAAATCTTGCAAAACTATTTCTGTCCTATAAACTATCCTTTCTTGTGATAATACTTTTAAAATCTGCCTTGATGAAAATGTTAGCTTTTGTTGCTGTTTTAATTTTAAGAAGTGCTCCAAGTGGAAATAGTTTACTCTTCCCTTGATAATATTTTTCCATTATTATAATAGTACTAAGATAGACTATTAAATAGAAATATCTCATAAATTACTAACTGCAGGCCACAATGGACTGGGTTCTATTAATTAGAATAAAACATATTTTTGGAAAGTTGTACTAATCTATCAACAAATACAACTGGCACAGACTTGTTTAAGACACTTCATATGGTCACTTAAGTTTTGCAGTATCAGTCAATAGCTGTGACTTCATGGAGGAAATGAGGTTCACTGATAATATTCCAACAAAAATTTGGTTACAGAGCTTTATTTCTGTATTAGAATTGGGCAGAGGTAGGGCAGCTTCTGGTTTATACCACATAACTATGGTTGTAGTTAGTGTTCTTTATCTTACTTAGGCAGTCTTACTTATATGTCCCAAATAGCCTGCAGATTATAATTCTTTTTCATAACCCATTATGTAATTAATTTTTTCCACAGGAAAATATATCCTTTGCAGTTACACAACTTTTTTCTTTAAATTTTCTATTGTTATGTTAATCACCGTACATTACAGTTTTTGATGTACTGTTCCATGATTCATTGTTTGTGCATAACACCCAGTGCTCCATGCAGAACGTGCCCTCTTTAATACCCATCACCGGGTAACCCATCCTCCCGCCCCCCTCCCCTCTAGAACCCTCAGTTTGTTTTTCAGAGTCCATCGTCTCTCATGGTTCGTCTCCCCCTCCGATTTACTCCCCTTCATTCTTCCCCTCCTGCTATCTTCTTCTTCTTCTTCTTTTTTTTTTCTTAACATATATTGCATTATTTGTTTCAGAAGTACAGATCTGTGATTCAGTCTTGCACAATTCACAGCGCTCACCATAGCACATACCCTCCCCAATGTCTATCACCCAGCCACCCCATCCCTCCCACCCC